>NW_004567115.1:2284245-2284787 GCF_000260355.1 Condylura cristata | reverse complement strand
GAAGAGAAAGGCCAAGGAATCGAGAAAATATTCACAGAGATAATAGAAGAGAACTTCCTTAATACAAAGAAAGAGATGAAAGTAGACATCCAAGAATCAAGAAGAACACCAAACTACCATGACAATAGGGGAAATACAACAAGACAAATCATAGTAAAACTACCTAGAATACAAGATAAGGAAAAGATAATAAGAATGACAAGAGGGAAGAAACAAATAACCCATAAAGGGAAATTTATCAGGCTGATATCAAACTTCTCCAAAAAAAAAAAAAAAACAACTGCGGACAAGGGCAAGAAGAGAGTGGAGGGACAAACTCAACACATTATAAAACATCAAATGCTAACCAAGAAGATTCTACCCTGTGACACTCTCCTTCCTCTACAAAGAAAGAGTAAGGACATGTTCAGACAAACAGAAACTCCACAATTTTGTCATAACTAAACCCCCACTCCAAAAAATACTACAAGAAGATCTCAAACCAAATTCAAAAGAAGAATGAACAAGAACAGTTCAAAATAAGGAATAAAAATACAAAAGGA
>NW_004567115.1:2280469-2282325 GCF_000260355.1 Condylura cristata | reverse complement strand
CAAGGATAGAGCTGGAAAAGAGCACGCTTAGTGAAATAAGCCAGAAAGAAAGGGAAACATGTCAGATGGTTTCACTCATTACAGGAGTATAAAGAACCAGGAGAGAAAATAATAATTAAAATAATAAACAACTATATACCAGAAACATTTTATGGGGGTGGCATTGGTAATAGGATCAAAAACAGTGGGGGTAGGGAAGTGCACTGGACCATGGTAACAGTACCGGGGTGATTTGGTGATTTTAATCCCTGCAGGGATTAATACTGAGATGAAAAAATGCACAAAATGATGTAAAAATAAACTATTATATTATTTTTAAAAAATGGGCAAAAAAGCTAAATAGACACTTCTCCAAGAGGAAATGCAGATGGCCAACAGACATATGAACAAATATTTAACATCCTGAAATAAGGAAAATGAAAAGCAAAACCACAATGAGATACCATCTCACACAAGCGAGAATGGCACATATTAAAACTAGCAACAACACATGTTTGTGAAGATGTGGAGAAAAAGGAACTCTCCTACAATGCTGGTGGAAATGTAAACTGGTACAACTGTGGTGGAAAGATGTTTGGAGGTTTCTGAAACTGCTAAAAATAGAGCTTCCATGGGATAGATCCCATTCCTAGGCATCTATCCAAAGGACACAAAAACATTGATTCAAAAGGACACCTTACACCCCCATGTTTATTGATGCACTATTTACAATAGGGAAGATGTGTAGTCAACACAAATGCACAAAAATAGATGACTGGATTAAAAGATTTAATACATATTTACAATGGAATTTACTCAGCGATCAAAAAGATTAAACATGTCTTTTCTTCTTATATATATATATATATACATACTTATGCATACAGAGCTGGGGCAAGCCAGAGGTACAGGGGCAGTGAGAGGCTTTACCAGAGACAGAGTGGAGAGTAGAACAGGAAGATGATGAAGTATACTGCTAAGGGGAGCAGCGGGTGGGTAAGGAGAGGTATGCAGCACCATGTGGTCAGGGATCAAATTCATGCTAAAGTGGCTTTAGCTTCTTAGTGCTGTGCTTTAACCCGCTGCGCCATCAGGAAGGCCCCAATAAACACATATCTTTTGCACCAACATGGATGGAGTTGGAAGAGGTCATTATTAGTGAAAGAAGCTAGAAAGAAAAAAGAAAAATATCAGATACTTTCATTCATAGCAGGAGTGTAAGGGATCGGGGGAAAAAAGAGTCACAAAATTAATAAAGTAACAAAGAAAACAACAAACAACTATAAACCAGAGACATGTTATGGGGTGTAAAAGAGAATGGGATTAAAAACTGGGGTCAGAAGAGGTCACAAGACTATGGTTATGACACAAAGGTGCATTGGTGTTGGGACACCCATGGGGACTAAAACTGAAATGGAAAAAATGCACACAATGATAGATAGTGTAAAAAATAAATTAAAAAAAAGCAAAAAGAACATTATTTCCCCCGATCCCTTACAGTTCTGCTATGAGTGAAACTATCTGGTATTTATCTTTCGGGCTTATTTCACTAATGATCCCCTACGAGCTCCATCTATAATGCTGCAAGTGGCACGAGTTTATCTTTTTTGATTGCTAAGTAATATTCCATTGTGTATATGTACCTCATTTTCTTGATCCAGTCAAACATTAACTGGATCAACCAGAGACAATCTGTGGGTGAGGAGAGGGGAACAGGATCTAAACTAGGGTGGGAAGAGCACAAAGAACTATGATGATGGCACATGGTGAAGTGGTGGTAGGAAATCCATGAGGATTACAAAGGAGATGAAAAACATTTACAAAATGAAGAAAGATGTCTATATATGCATATGTATTCATATACAATCCCACTTCTC
>NW_004567115.1:2260105-2279834 GCF_000260355.1 Condylura cristata | reverse complement strand
AAAAAATATTTTTGGTTAAAAGTTAACTCCATATGATAAAGGGAAAATAGGTCCAGAAGACATAATAATACTCAATGTATAGGTGCCAAATGAAGGAACACCAAGGTAACTGCTATCTAATATGAAAAAAAGAAAAGAAAAGAAAAAACACATCTGTGGCAAGAGATTTCACCACTGCACTCTCATCAATGGACAGACCAACTGGATAGAAACTAAACATGTATACAACAACTTTAATAGAGAATTAGACCTCTTTAACCACACAGACATATACAAAGCACTACACCTGCAACACAGAGTAGATATTTTTATCATTTTTTATATGGGACATGTGGTTTCCCATAACATTCTGGGCCACAAAACAAATTATGAATAACTTCATAAAGATTGAAATAATATCTAGCATCTTCTCAGACAACAAAGCTATCAAATTAGAAATCGACTGTCAAAATAAATTGGGAAATGTTTTAATATATGGAGATTAACAACACACAACTTAAAGACCTGTGGGTTAAAGAGAAAACCAATTAAAATATATCTTAAGACAAATGAAAATGACACACAACTTTCCAAAACTCATGGATCACAACAAAGGCAGTACTAAGAGCTAAATAGCAGTACAGACCACCTACGGAAACAAGATATAACTCAAGCAAACAACCTTTATTTTCAACTTGAGAAACTAGGAAAAGAAGAATAAACAATCCAAAAGGCAGTAGAAAAGAAATTATATATATAAGTAGAAGTAAATCACATAATATTAAAAAGACAGTCTGGAAAAACAATGAAATGAAAAGCTGGTTCCTCAAGGAGTGGGGAGTGAGGGAGGGGGGAGGAAGTAAACAAAATGGGCATATTTCCATAAATGCTCACTGAAAAAATAAAGAATTCCCAAATAAAACAAATCAAGTAAAAGTAGAGAAATTATAGCAGATGATTCAGAAAATTAGAGGATAATAAAAGACTACTATGAACATGCATATATGAATAAATTTAATAAGATATGGAAAATTTCTTACAATTATATAATAAACTTAGACTGAAGAGGGAAGAAATATAAAACCTGAAAAAAAAATCACAAGCAAGAAGAAAATTGAAACAGTAATCACAATTATCCCAGAAAATAAGAGTACAGGACCAGATGGCATCACAATTGAATTCAACCAAACCTTTAAAGATAAAATAATACCTATGTTGCTCAAAGTCATCCAATCTTTTGAAAAAGAAGAAACACTTGCAAATACCTTTTATAAGGACATCATTACTCTATTATTAAAACCACACAAAGACAACAGTAAAAAGGTTACAGACCAGCCTTCCTAATGAACGCAGATACAAATCCCAGCAAACCAAAATTCAACAATGCATTAAAGGTATCATAAGCCATGACCAAATGGGTTTCATACCAGTAACATAAGAATAATTCAACATCTGAATTATCAGTCAACTTAATTTAACCACATCAACAAAATTAAAGATTAAAAAAACATATAATAATGATGGATGCCAAGAATGCATTTGTTGGCCCTCCCTGGTGGCGCAGCAGGTTAAAGCACAGCACTGAGAAGCTAAAGCCACTTCTGCATGAGTTCGATTCCCGCCTGCCCCAGAGGTGACCACATTGTGTGGCAGATATCTTCTGACCCACCTGCTGCTCTCCTCAGCAGTGTACTTCGTCAATCTGTCTGTTCTGTTCCCCACTCTGTCGCTGGTGAAGCCTCTCGCCGCCCCTGAGCCTCTGGCCTGCACCCCAGTTCTGTATGCACAAACAAATAAATCTTTAAAAAAAAAAGAATGCATTTGTTAAGATCAATATTCATTTATGATGAAAACCTTTGGAAAACTGAGGATAAACTGAACATGCATTAAGATAATAAAAGCAATAGCTAATATAATCTTCAATGGTGAAAAACTGTTTTCCTGTGAGACCCACAGCTATTTAACATAGTATTTGGAAATTCTAGCTAGAGCAATTAGAGGAATAAAAAAAATAAAGTGAAACAAAACTCAGAAAGAAGTAAAGTGATCGTTATTTGCAAATGACATGGTAATATACAAAGAGAACTCTCAAAATTCCAGATAAACTAATTGACACAGTAAATTTCACAAAGTGAGAGATCATAAAATCAAACCATATAAACCAGTTGCCTTCCTATATACAATGAATGAGAAATAAGAAGGAAAATTAAGAAAATGTTTCATTTATGATTATACCAAAGCAATTATATACCTAGGTGCTAACCTAACAAATAAGTTAAAAGAGCTATGCAAAGACATTGCTGAAAGAATAGAAGACATAAAGAAGTTGAAAAATATCCCGTTTGTTCACTGGAAGAATCAACATTATCAAACTTACTATTCTACCAGAAGCAATGTATAGACAATGCAATTCCAGTGAAATGTCAATAAATCTCATACCAACCACCAAAATCAACTCAAAAATGGATCAGAATTGGATGTAAAACCTGAAACCATAAAATATATAGAAGAAAACATATGCAAAACATCTCATGAAATAAGCTTTAGTTATACCACTTGGGAGTTGTCCTCAACAGCAAGGAAAAGAAAAGAGAACATAAACGGCTGGGGCTTACCAAGCTAAAAATCCATAAGAGGAAAAAAAAAAATCATTAGCTCAAACAAAAAGAGTCTCAAATCAATATAAAATAATTGCAAACTATGCGCCTGAATGAGGTCTATACAAAGAACTAATTAAATCCTGTAAAAACAAATATATACAAGGAACTCATAACAAATGAACTCATCAAAAAAAAATTGGGCAAAATAACTAAACAGATACTTCTCCAAAGAAAACATTTAAATGGCCAACAGGTACATAGAAGGAAAAAAAAAAGCACAATCACAGAAAGGGATAACAGAAGGAAGCACAATGGCCTATAATGGTAGAATACAGGGTGAGTTAGTGGTAGGTAATATCTGATATGGGCACCCCAATATTACCTCATCTAAAAATAAATTAATGAATTCAAGAAAAAGTAGCTAAACAAAATGAGGCCTAGCCTACAAAATGCTACCTAGTAGTGAAACGTACAAGAGATCAAGACACAGAAAAAATACTGGAGTTGGCTGAGGGAAGAAATAGATAACCTATAAAACAACTCTGATAAAGCTAATTTCAACCATCTTTGAAGAAACACTTTGAGTGAAAAGAGAATGGGATGATATGATCAAAACACTTAAAAACTTGCCTGCTAATATTTCATCCATCATACAAGACTCTTCTTTACCTATGATGGAAAAGAAATGCATTTTCAGACAAAGGGGCTTATAGAATTTGATAACACTAGGTACTTTAATAAATATTGAATGGAGTTCTCATACGTGAACTGAAGAAAACAAAATACACTAAAAAAATTAAAAAATGAAATAGAACCACAATATTCAGATCAAATTGGAAGCAACAGATATACACATGTACAAAATTATTTCAAGAGCAAATGGACTGAAATAACTAATTACAATGCATATAGTATTTATTTGGTTTAGGGAACAAAATGCAAGTGTCTGCTCTCTACAGGAAACACATAAGTTCCAAATATAAACATGGGCTGAGAGTAAAGTGTTGGGCAACAGTCCTGTAGTGAATAGAATACAAAAGAAAGCAGGGATATTTGTACATACAACAAATAAAAGACTTTCAGTTAAAAAATAACAAATGACATGTATTGAAACTACCTAATAATTAAATTGAAAAAAAAATTCTCACATCATTGTTCATTTTTGTACAATATCAGATTTCTCCTGTCAGGTGTAGTCCCATAATGCTCTGGTCCCTATGGCATCTGTGAAACATCACAATTGTCCCTTGGGTTCCTCTTTTTGGTTTCCTTATATTCCCTGTATTAGTGAGACCATCCAATAAATATCCTTTTCCATGACAAACTTCATTCAACACAATCCCTTCCATTTCCTTCCATATTGTTGCAAGTGACATAAATTTATCTTTTTTGATCACTGAGTAGTATCCCATACCCCCCACCCCCCCCACACACATTACATTTTCTTAATCCATCCGTTTTGGGCATTTTTTGTTTCTGTATCTAGCTATTGTAACTATTGTTGCAATAAACATAGAAGTTGAGGTTTCCCTTTGAATTAGTGTTTTCGTATACTTGAGTCTATTCCCAGGAGTGGAATTAGAGATCCTTATTTAGTGTTTTTAGGATCCTCCACACAGCCTTCCATAACAGCTGGACCAGTATGCATTCCCACCATCAGTGTAAGCAGGTACATTTTTCCTCCACAGCCTTACCAGCATTTGTTGCCTATTTACTTTTAATATGGGTTAATTAATTAATTTATTTTTAAAGATTTATTTACTTACACATATAAGAACTGGGGTACAGGACACAAGTGTGAAGGTGAGAGATTTCACCAGAATATAGTGGGGAGCAGAACAGGCAGATGTACTGAAATGCACTGCTAAGGGGAGCAGCAGGCAGGTCAGGAGAGCTCTGCCATGCCACGTGGGTCACCTCCCTGGCCAGGAATAGAATTCATGCTGCAGTATCTGTGGAGAGCTTCATAGTGCTGCACTTTAACTCACTGCACCACAAGGGAGGGTCCTATTGTATTGTTTTAGTTAGTTTTTCTATGAAATTTTTAGAGTTTTTTATATATGTATCATCATATCAACTGCAAATGATCAACTTACACCTTCTTTCCCTATTTGGATTCTTATTTCTGAGTGTTCTAGCTGGGATTTCCAGTACTATATTGAAAAGCAATGATGATTCTTGTCTTGTTCCAGAACTTAAAAGAAATTAAAAAAAAAAAAAGTTTTGCTATTGAGAATGATGTGTGTTGTTAGTTTGTCTTAAGTGTTTTTTATAGTGTGAAGTTGTGTTCCTTTTATCCCAGGTATTTTGAGGGTCTTCGTCATAAATGGATGCTGAATTCTATCAGATGTTTTCTCAGCAGCTATTGATATGAGTCTGTGATTTTCATTTTTCTTTTCATTGATGGGCTGGTTTACATCAACAGATTTTCAGATGTTGATCCATTTTTGTGTACCTGGGATAAATCCCAATTGGTCATGGTGTATTCTACTTTATGTTGGATCTGGTTTGCTAAGGTTTTATTGAAGATTTTTGCCTTTGTATTCATTAGGGAGATTGGCTTGGAGTTTTCTTTTATTGTGTGGCCTTTGTTTTTGGAATCTGTATAGTCATGTAGCATTGGGTTCATAAAATGTATCTGCTAGTATTCCTTTTTTTCTCAATATTTTAAAGAATTTTTATAGAATAAGAAAGTTTGTCTTTATTTTTTAAACACTATTTATTTATTGATGCATACAAGAACTGGAACACAGTCCAGAGGTGTGGGGGGTGAAAGGATTAACCAGACACACAGTAGAAAACAGAGCAAGTGACTGACTGAGGGAAGCTGTGGATCAGACAGGAGAGATTTGCTGCACCATGTGCATCAGTTTCCAGGCTGGGGAATCAAACTTGAGCTGCAGTTTTGTTGCAGATGACTTCAAAGTGTAGTGCTTAACCCTCTGTGCTACTAGAAGGCCCCTTTTCATATATAGACAGTTGCTAGAACTTGTGAGTCCATCTGGTTCTGGGCTTTGAAATACTGCTTCACTCATGCAGCTTGTAATAGGTTTGATTAGGTTTTCTATTTCTATTTTATCCAGATGAGGATAATTGTATAGCTCTAAATTTGTTTGCATACAGATGTCCATAGTAGTCTCTGATTATTCTGGGTTTCTGCTGTGTCTGTTGAAATTTCTTCTCATTCATTTATAATCCCTGTACTTTTAGCTTTCTTCCTTATTTACTTTGTGGCTGTGGTTAAAAGATTGTTTATTTTATTTAAACTTTCAAAGAACTAGCTTTTGGTTTATTGATATTTTACACTGTCTTTTTATTTCTATTTAATTGATTTCTACTTGACTTTTTATTAATTCCTTTCCTATACTGGCTTTGGATTTTCTTTTCAATTTTTCTTTGATATGGGAAATTAGGTTATTGATTTATTTTTTGATTCCCTCTTTTTTTAAAGATTTATTTATTTGTGCATACAGAACTGCGGTACAGGCCAGAGGCACAAGGGCAGCGAGAGGATTCACCAGAGACAGAACGGGGAGCAGAACAGGCAGACTGATGAAGTACACTGCTGAGGGAAGCAGCGGGCTGGTCAGGAGAGGTCTGCTGCACCATGTGGATCACTTCCCAGGCAGGCGGGGAGCGAACTCATGCGGAAGTGGCTTTAGCTTCTTAGTGCTGTGCTTTAACCCGCTGCGCCACCAGGGAGGATCCCCCTTTATTGCTATATTTTGGATGAGTAAAAATTAAAAAAACATACTTACAAATGATAATGCGAACACAAACTTCCAAAATTTATGTGAAACATATAAAACAATACTAACGGGTCCTCCCTGGTGGCACAATGGGTTAGGACACAGCACTACAAGCTAGCTGCAGTCACTTCAGTACAAGTTCCATCCCCAGCCTGCCGGTGATCCACATGGCAAAGCAAACCTCTCCTGACCGGCCTGCTGCTTCCCTCAGCAGAATAATTCACCATCTGCCTGTTCTGCTCCCCACTTTGTATCTGGTAAACCCTCACTGTCCCTACCCCTCTGTCGTTTACCCTAGTTCTGTATGCATAAATAAATACATCTTAAAAATAAATAAATAAATAAAAAGGGTCCAGAACTAAACACACAATTTTATGCAGTTTATTCACCAAGTGAATAACTTTTAACAAGAATTATTCTCACAGTGTGAAGTGGTATCTTATGGATTTGACTGATGATAAGTGATGGTGGGCATGTTTTCATGTACTAATGGCCATTGGTTTATCCATCAAGAAACGGCCCAGGGTATACAAATGAGAATGGAAATTTTCTTTAAAGTGGTGATGGTAAACCTGGAGAGTCACATACAAAAGAATTAAATTAGATTATTATCTCACACCACACACACTAATTAAAAAATTATTAAAGATTTGAACATAGACCTCAAACCATAAAATTAGGAGCAAAAAAACAGAGAAATTACTCTAAGACATTGCCTGACTCCAGCAGGAAGAAAAAAAAAAGTTAAGGGAAACAAATATTATCATTTCAAATGAAAAACATCTGTTACCCATTAAATGGGGAAAAATATTTGCACATTGTACATCCAACAAGTGGTTAATAGCTCAGATCTCTAAAGAACTCATATATCTCAATAAAAACACATTAATGAAAAATGCAGAAGATTAAATAAATGCTTTCAAAAGAAGATATACCAGTGACCATTAGGACTTGTAAACACGCTCATCATCACTTACCAGGGAATGCAAATCAAAACAACAACAAGATACCACTTCATTAATTTGAGACTGACTCATGTTGACAAGGCCAGAAACAGGAAGTGCTAGTTAGGGTATGCAGTAAAAAGAACACTTATTCCTGTTGTTTGGTTAATAGACTGGTCCAACAATTACAGAAAACAGTATAGACATTTCTCAAAATATAGAAATGGTAATTCCACTTCTAAAGATGTAACTGAAGAATGAAAAAAATAATTTAGAAGGAAATATTCACTCCTTGTTCATTGCACCTCTATTCAGAGTAGCTAAGTTGTGGAAACAACTTAAGTCCCCAAGCATAGGTGGCTTAATAGAGATGTAGTATATATAGGCACTTGAATACTTCTCAGCAATGAAATCTTACCATTTTTAATAGCATGAGTGGAACTGGAGAGGATTATGCTAAGCAAAATAAATCAGATGTTGTAAGACATATAGCGGAGGTTTTATTTATTCATGTAAAATACAGAGAAACAAAGCAAAGCAAAGTCAAAAGTAAATGAAAACAAACCCTTGAAATCTGATTGCAGAAATGAGACTACCAGAAAGGAGGAATTTTAGCAATGTGTGGAGGGGATCCAATGGATTATGTTGGAGGATTATAAATGCTGTTGTGGTAACATATAATTGAAAAGGTGTGAGCTTTTATCTCTAAATAATACACAATGTTATTAACTTATTAAAAATAATGAATTGGATTATAACTGAAATGAAAAAATTTACAAAACTGAAGAATGATATAAAAAATACAAAAAAAAAAAAGGGGGGATTATCTAGTGGTGCAAAGTGTTGTCTCAGTACTATGAAGCTATCTGCAGCTACTCACTGCAGCATGAGTGTAACCCTGGCTAGGGGGATGACCAACATGGTGCTGCAGACTTCTCTTGTCTTACCTGCTGCTCCCATCAGCAGTGTATTTCAGTCAATCCACCTGTTCTGTTTCTCACTTTGTCTCTGGTGAATATAAATAAATATTTATTTATAAATATACATAAATAAATATTTTAAAAAATAAGCAAAAAGAAGTCTACATTCTTGATAAAAGAACCCGAGTTCAAGTTCTAGTGGTACTACTAAATTGATATGTCTCAGTTTATATTAATGCATTGGAAACAATAATAGTACTTATTAAAGTGTTGTGAGGATTGAGATACATATATATATATATATATACCTCTACTTCATACTACACATATATGTATGTAATATAGATAAAAACTGGCGGCGGCTAAACGATTTTTTTTTTAATAAGAGGAACAAGTACTTAATAAAAAATGCTTTGTAACGATCCTTATCATATTCAGTGTATGGGGTTTTTCATAGTTGCTTCAACATTTATTGATTTTGTACCTTTGTAATCTCTAAGTTTTTAGCAACTGGACGCGTTGCCATAGCAAATGTTTTGTATAAAGGGCAGACCACTTCTGGTAGTAGAAATAAAATCCAAAGTATGTGTACATTAACTACATAGATGTTTTATATACAAAATATTCCAAATATGTAAATAAAAAATGGCTTAATGGTAACTTGCCAAGTTCTTAATTTTCACCATTTCTGTTTTTCAGAACTTGATGTCAACTTTTCCTCTCAAAATATATTTGCAGAGGTCTGCAGGTTTCTGCTGGCCAGCATCTGCTCCTAGAGGCTAGGCTTTAAGCTTGCACTGACTTTCAGGAGCTTCCTTAGGAAAACACCTGGAGGCAATCATCTGCAGATGCCAATCTGCAAGCAGATGTATTTGGGTAGGACAGCAGCACTTTATGCCATTAGAACAGCTGGGAGATCAGGAAAATGAATGTGTTCTGCTTTCCTTTGTGTCATATAAAACTCCCTAAGAGCATTCTCATCTGGAACCCATTTTCTTTCTTTTCTGGTTTTGGCACAGTTTGATAAGGAAAGAAACTTGCCTCACTTATCCTTCCAGGTTAAGAGGAAGTTTGTTCTTCCTTGACATCAAATAACCTTGGTTGAGAATGTTGTTTAGTAAGCGTTCTGACATTCGCCTGCAGTGTTTTCTTTTCCAGAAAGTGAGCTCCTTGAAGGGATTACCTCTGACTTTGCAGTTGAGCTACTGTATGATGCTAGTACAGGTTTAAATACTCTAAGAAAACAAATATGAATTGTATGTTACATTGTTATATATTCCTATATTTCAGGTACAACTGAAAACATAGTGTGTCTAATTCTATTTTTAATTTAAAAATATATCTCCTTTTTTGATTTAGTGATGAGCTATAGTTTGGAACTGATACTATTAACATATTTTCTTGGTTGAGCACTTTTCCCAAAATAATATACTTATCAAATCAAATAAAAAAAATTCACACAAATTCTTAATTTCTGCCTCATCCTTCCATGCCTTCAATTATTGTCCCTAGATATGACATTGTTAAGTGTGCCTGTTAAATTTCTTCTCTTATTTAGCACCAGTAATATTAAATAATATTCAATATATACAGGCCTCTAATTTCTTATATATCAAGTTAAGATCACATCAATTGTCTTTCCATTATCAGAGATGAGAATTAACTAACACAAACACTAATTTCTCTCTTTTCCTAGAAAAATTTTATTATTTAAAATTTTATTATTTAAAATTTTTCTAAGTTTTTTTGTAATGGTGCTCTGAGAACATATTAAACATATATTTTCTTGAATAATTTGCTAGGAGTAGAATTCCTGGGTCTTAAGGTAAATGTATGTGTAATTATTAATTTTTGCTTCTTTTGATGTTTTTCTGTTTTAAAATAAAAACTAAAATCAACTAGCAACTATAAACCAGAGACATTCTACAGGGATGGAGAGGGGGTTAGGATCAAAACTGGGACAGGAAAAGCACATGAGACTATGGTGATGGCATAAGGGTGAAGCAGTGGGAATTTCCCGGGGATTACAAGTGAGATAAAAAATGTACAAAATAAGAACTAAGAACTATATAAAAAAGAATATATACATATATGCATATATATATGAATAAATATTATATATATAAATTAAAAAATAAAATACCTATATAAAAAAAATCCTTCAATGAAATCGATCTTTGTACCATGAACACCAACATAACCATCATCATGATCAAGATGTAGTTAAATCATTTCCCCAGATTTTCTCATCTCATGCTATAGTTGTCCTTTTTCTTACCCTGACCTCATTCATTTCTTTCTGGTTTCTGATCCTTAGTCTTTATTATCTGTTCCAGAATTTTATATAAATGGATCACATAATATGCATGTACTATTTGAGTCTGAGTTTGTTCACATTATAATACCTTTGGAATCTAACTACTTTATTGGTTGTGTTAGAGGTTTTATTTTTTTTTTCCCTTTAGTACAGAGTAGTATTTCATTGTAGGGTTTCTAAACAATTTCTTTATCCACCCGGTAGTTCAAGTATATTTGCATTGTTTCCTGTTGGGGTTGTTGTACACACACACTTGTTATAAATAATTATGTACAAATTTCTATGCAAACATGGGTTTTTATTTAAGTTGAGTGGTACTTAGAAACAGAATTGGTAGCTTATGAGGTAAATGTATATTAAGTTTAAAAGACAGTGTCATTCTGTTTGTCAAAGCAGTTGTAGTAGTTGGTATTTCCACAGCTATATAGCATCTATAGAGCACAACACTTGGAGTCATCTCTTTAACTGTAATATATACGACTATTCACTATTTGCTACATCATTTAGTTTAAGGTTATGACATACAGCTCTTTTCTAGCTCTTCTGTATAGAAATATTCCGGCAGGAAATAAGAGAAATAAACCTGAATCATGGACAGGGATAGACAAATATTTAAAGACTAGTTCTGTCATTTACTAAATCTCTGAACTTGCTTGACTTCTTTGAATCTCAGTGTCATGAGTGTTAAAATGAGGATAGTGATATTATTTTACTCAAATATTTGTTGAATACACAAATATACATATATGTTCTAACCTCTGCTGCATGTACTGGGGATATAATTGTGAGCCCAGCACAAACTCTTTCTCAAGGAATCTAGTCAGAAGTAGAGTGTATTAAGTATCATGATGAAGACAAGAACTAGCAATATAGTAGCATATTAAAGGGTCAACTGATAGCACTATGGGGAAGATTAAATTAAATATTGTTTTAAGAATAATTGGCACAATACCTTGGTGTACAATAAATATTACTAATTCAAGACAAAGGGTTTTAGAAATCTGCTTTAAAATTCCTTCCAGAGTTTCTGATATATTTATCTATATATCTGAATGGTTAATGGTACAATTTTGCACTTTGATGGAGGATAAATTTATAGAAGTGCCAGAAGTCATTTCTTGGGTAAGTCTAGTAATTGAGGTAGATGATAGAAAGAAACTACCTCTAAGTCAACAAAATTTAGTTGTAATCAAATAATTCTCTCAAGCCTCAAATTGGAGGCAGCAAATCCACATGGATGTAATATGTTCTGGCCTATTTGTCAAAATCAATTTTTTCCTTTAAAAATAAAGATAAACTATGGTGATGGCACATGGTAAATTGGTTGTGGGAAGTTCATGGGTATTACAACAAAGTTGAAAAATGTACAAAATGAAGAATGATGAGAAAAAATATAAGTTATGTAATATATATAATATATATTATACATATATAATATATAGTATTATAACAAGGTAAAATTTAAATGCATTTTGAAATACAAGCTTCTCATCTTTATATACATTATAATTCACTGATATATCATTAGTATTGGAGTATTCGGTTTCCATATTTTATAATATTGAGGTGCATGTCTTATCCAACTTACTGTAAACATATATTTATTGAGGATTGTCTTTCTATTATAATTTGGAGCTATGTATTATTCTTCTATCTTTTACGCTTAAGTTTTTTTTTTTTAAGATTTATTTATTTATGCATTCAAGAACTGTGGTACAGGTCAGAGGTGTGGGGGATGAGATGATTCACCAAAGACAGTGGGAGTAGAACAGGCAGATTTGCTGAAATACACTGTTGAGAGAAAGCAGTGGGTGGTTCAGGAGAGGTCTGCCATGCCATGTGGGTTGCCTCCCTGGCTGAGGATTGAACTTGTGCTGCAGTGACTTCTCACAGATGCACAGTGTTGTACTCCAACCCACTGCGCCATCAGGGAGGGCCCATCTTAAGTTATTTAAAAAATATTTTAGCTGAGGGCCCGGCCTGGTGGCACAGTGTGTTAAAACACAGCACTAAGAATCTAAAGCCACTTCACCATGAGTTTGACACTTGCCTGCCAGGGAGGTGACCCACATGGTGCCACAAATCTCTCCTGATCTGCCCACTGCTCCCCTCAGCAGTGTACTTCCTCTGCTCCTCACTCTGTTTCTGGTCAATACTCTCACTGCCCCTGCATCTCTGGCCTGTATCCCAGTTCTGTATGAATAAATAAATACATATTTAAAAATATTTTGGCTGAAACTTATATTAAGCAATACAATTTGTAAGTCTTAAGTCCTTTTTATTTATTGAAAAAGCTGCAACTGATCTTGATATTATCACACTGTCATTTATTAAAAAGAAAACAGCCTTATGATATCAGTAAGGGGACCAGAAGAATGCTGACCACAGTATAAATTTGCTTGATGAATTAATGAAAGTTTTTTTTCTAAGCTTGCTTATATGATATTTATATCTTACCTTAACATAAATTGTTTAAATATTTAGTATTTAGTATGTAGACAACTACTAAATAAAGTTTCATTAATAATTAATTAAAAACGCCATCTGGCCCTCCCTGGTGGTGCAGCGGGTTAAAGCACTGCGCTGAGAAGCTAAAGCCACTTCCGCATGAGTTCCATTCCCGCCTGCCCCGGAGGAGACCACATGGTGCGGCAGACCTCTCCTGACCCGCCCGCTGCTCCCCTCAGCAGTGTACTTCGTTGATCCGCCTGTTCTGCTCCCCACTCTGTCTCTGGTGAAGCCTCTCACCGCCCCTGAGCCTCTGGCCTGTACCCCAGTTCTGTATGTACAAATAAATAAATCTTTAAAAAAAAAAAAAAAACAAAAACGCCATCCTCTTCAAGTAGGAACAGTCTTAAAAAATTAGGTTCTTTTTTCTAGAAAGAAACACATTATTGGTAGATTGCAGATGTGCTTTCTCTATAGCATTGGTGCTAAACTTACCCTAGATAATTGCTTTTCATGCATATATCATACAAATATTGAAGGTACCAAATCTTTTCATGGAGACTGTATGCCTCTTAATAATGAGGCAGGTAAGATTCTGTCAGTTGAAGCTTCTTTAAACTCTGTTAAATCACACAACTGGGCAAATGAATATTAAATAATAATAGATGATAAGAAGTGAATTTTCTGATAGTTAAAGCTGCTTAAACTATTTTACCAGGTGGAAGAACTCCACCATTCTGCTGATTAGTAAAAAGAGTTGTTGATCTACTCGAAGTTGGGGTGCAATGCATGACTTATGATGTCTCAACAACTCTATATCTCAGTACAGCAGACAAACAATACCATAAATCTGTATCTCTCAAAAACCTAGTTCCCAATGTTGTTGAAAATAATTTGAACTTTCTTGCAGAGATGGTTGCTTGGTACAATATGATGGGTACCCAAATCCTTGTTTTAGTGTCTACATTTCCTGTGACTGCAACCCCCATTATCATAAAATTAAGCTGAAATCTGTCTTCTTACTATATTGTGTCCTAATTGAATGGATAAAATGGTAGGAGATGCAGATTTAGTTTTCAAACGTGGTTTCCAATATCTCTTTCTTATCAGTGAATTTTACCTTATTTATTAAAAATATTGTCAGTCATTAAACCTTATAAGTATATATCATTATATGTAATAATATTCAAACCTTGGAGGATATTATGCGAGGTGGCAGATATAGGGAACAAACATAATGTCATCTAAAAGTGGAATCCTAAAAAGTCAAATACATAGATGCAAAGCAGTAGATTGATTGTTGATTACTAGGTTTGAGAGGTAGGGGAAATGAAATGTTGATCAATAGGTAGAAAGATTTCAGTTACACAGGATGAATGAGTCTATAAATCTAATGTATAGCACATTGACTTTAGGAAGCAAATTTTTTTCAAAGAAAGTAAATTTCAGATATTCTCTGTGTGCACATGCACACATCACACACACATTCAGAGAAGGGTATCTGTGTATGGGGAAGATATGCACATATATAAAATTTTAAATTAACATGAGTCTCTACTTGGGCTTCCTGGTGGTACAGGGGATAGTCTCAGTGCTATCAAGCTGTTGCTAGGCATTGTGACCTGACTTCGATTCCTGGCCAGGGAGGTGATGGACATGGTGCAGCAGAATTCTTTCTCACCCTTTGCTCTCCTCATCAGTGTATTTCAGTAGATCTTCCTGTGCTGTTTCCCACTTTGTCTCTGGTTAATCATTTCATGCCCTGCACCTCTGGCCTAGAGTCCATTTCTTATATGCATAAATAAATAAAATAAATCTTTTAAAGAAAAAAAAGTCTCTACTTTAAAAGAAGAATATCCTGAAAAATATTGAAGACATTATGATAAGTAAAATAAGCCACTCATTAAAGGGCAGTTATTTTATGATTTCACCATTTCACTTATATTGAGGAATTAAGAGTAGTCAAATTTATACAAAAAGTAGAATTGTGGTTGCTAAGAAATGGGAAAAGGTGATATGGGAGTTGTTCAATGAGTACAGAATTTCAGTTTTGCACAAAAAAGCTGGTCCCTGGAGACTGGTTTCACAACAATTAGAGTATGCTGGACCATATACTTAAAAATGACTGATTGTAAACTTTTTGCTGTGCATATTTTAGCACGATTTAAATGACATATTACATATTCACAGAAAAAATGTCAAATATACATGTGTATACATTATAAAGTTAAATTCTCTAGTGGTCCTATTCCTAAGAGGTAGCTAAATTAAACAGTTTGAAAATTTATTCTTTTTTTTTTCAGATTTATTTATTCATACAGAACTGGGGTACAGGCCAGAGATACGGAGGGTAGAAGACCCACCAGAGAGAGTGGGGAGAAGAACAGGCAGATCTACGAAGTGCACTGCTGAGGGGAGCAGCCGGTGGGTCAGGACGGGTCTGCCACGCCATTTGGATCTCCTCAGGGGTAGGCGGGGATCAAATACTTGTGGAAGTGGCCCAAGCTTCTTAATGCTGTGCTTTAACCCGCTGCACCACCAGGGAGGGCCTATGAAAATTTATTCTTTTATGGCAAATTAATGAGGCATAAAATATGTAAAGAAAATCAGTCTCTCATATAAAGAGCCACTTTAAAAAAATAATCATTTGTTTTTACATTATTTTGTGACTTTTTCCATCTCTGTTGTAATCTTTGTGAGTTTTCCATCACCAAATCACCCTTGTGCCATCACCATAGTCCAGTGCACTTCCCTCCCTCCACCGTTTTTGATACCATTCCCCATTCCATCCCTGTAAAATCTAAGAGCTGTTTTTTGTAATGATCATGCTAACTTTTGAAATTTAACACAGTATTTGATATTTGTTGTCTTGTTTTTAAGAAAAAGTATATAGGTTTATTAAAGAAAGGGAAACATAATACCCTTAGTACTTATAATATGTCAGGTATTGTATCTAAAGTCAACATTTAATTTAAGCTTTCCTGCAATTCTATCACTTGACTTTTTAATATGCTCCTATACTACCAGTTCTTATTTTCATCATAATACTTAACACACTCCACCTGATTAAATCCCTTGAGGTAGGGTTGTGTTGGGCCACAGTTGAATCCCCTGCGCCTACAACAGAGGCTCGAATGTATGTAAATGTAAGAATGTGATTATATGTATGTGTGAGTGCGTCTATATATACATAATAATTGTTGAGCAGTACTATCCTCATTTTAAAACTCACAACACTGAGTTTCAAATGGGTTAGGAAAGATAAAGAAGCTAGGAAACACCAGAACTATCCTTTGAATTAAATACATGCCAATCCCTATCCAAAATCTCAGTGATCTTTTTTCTCTTAAGTAGAAAGTTCCTATAATGGGTGCTAAGGAATAAATGGAGAAAACTGCCATACTAAAAGAAGCTATGTATGTGTATGTGTATGTACACACACATGTACATATCTAAGTGTTTATACATACATATATACATCTTTATATAAGTACCCAGCTCATGGACTAAGAAGCAAAATTAAGTCTTGTGCAATAGTAATAGTCAGCACTTGAAATGACTTTTACAGTATTTTATAAATTCATTAATTAGCCTACATAATACTTCATGGTGTTTTAATTAATTTGAAGAACCTCAAAACAATAATAAATTAGTAATTAACTCTAAACCACATGAATAAATAGACATAGTGCAGCATTGTATAAAGTATCAAAATTAACATTCATGTTCTTGGAAGGAGAAAATTTTTTTTCCTTCTTCACTGGGGTGTCATTTTTCATAAAGCAGTCATATAATTCAATGAAATTTACAAGTTAATATATAATTGTTTAATTTTATTTAAGTAACTAAATTTTAAGAGTTTATTTTTGACTTGAATGAAAAGTTATAGTTTTATTAACCAGATTATTTTTTACATAAGATCTGCATTATCTGACAATGTAAATTAGCACAAATTTTTAAAATATACATTCCTTATTTGTATTGGAACTTTCCAGTTTGAGAGTAAAATAAATTCAACTAAGATAGATGTTTACTTTTTTGTTTTAATTTTTAAAATTATATATATACATATATATAATTAAAATATATGTATATATACACATATATACATATATAATTAAAACATATGTATATATACATATATACACACATATATACATATATAATTAAAATATATGTATATATACATATATACATATATATATATATCTTACATCATTCATTTCTACATTTTTTCATCTCGGTTGTAGTCCTGTGTAGTTCCCACATTAATTCACCCATGTGCTATCACCAGTTTCATGTGCTCTTCCTGCCCCAGTTTTGATATTATTCGAATGTCTCTGATTTGTAGTTGTTGATTTTCATTTTTACTTTTATTACAGTTGCTTTTTTTCTTTTTTCTTTTTTTTTTATGACTCCTTACATTCTTGCTATGCATGAAACCATCCAGTATTTTTCTTTTCTTTCTGTCTTATTTCACTGAGCATGATCCCTTCCAGATCCATCCATGTTGCCTCAAATGACATGAGATTATCTTTTTTGATAGTTGAGTAATATTCCACAGTGTATATGTACCACATCTTCTTGATCCAGTCATGATAGATGTTTACTTTTTTTTTTTAAGATTTATTTATTTATGGATACAGAACTGGGTAGAGGCCAGAGGTGCAGGGATAGTGAGAGGATTCAGGACACACAGAGCGGAGAGAAGAACAGGCAGATAGATGAAGAACACTGCTGAGGGGAGCAGCGGGCAGGTCAGGAGAGGTCTACTGCGCCATGTGGATCTCTGGGACAGGAGGGGATTGAACTCATGCTGAAGTGGCTTTAGCTTCTTAGTGCAGTGCTTTAACCCGCTGAGACACCAGGGAGGGCCCAATAGATGTTTACTTTTTATATAAATAGCTTAAAAAGCCAAGTGAGGTTGAAAGAGTAGAAACTATATTTTAAATATCATCTTTAAGATAATAAAAATATGTGGTGATTTTTTTATTTGCCTTTTCATAGGGGAGATAATTGAGAGGATAAATTTAGAATAGATATTTACTTTCCTTTAGTAAGAGATTTTTTGTGAAAATGTATGTTCTAGTTAATGGCCCTCCCTGGTGGCGCAGCAGGTTAAAGTACAACATTGAGAAACTAAAGCCACTTCTGCATGAGTTCAATTCCCGCCTGCCCGGGAGGTGACCACATGGCGCGGCAGACCTCTCCTGACCTGCCCGTTGCTCCCCTCAGCAATGTACTTCGTCGATCTGCCTGTTCTGCTCCCCACTCTGTTTCTGGTGAAGCCTCTCACAGCCCCTGAGCCTCTGGCCTGTACCCCAGCTCTGTATGAACAAATAAATAAATCTTTAAAAAAAAGTATATTCTAAATATATAGTATTCTATGGTATACATATATAATGTCTCTTCTTCATCTCCCATCTGTTTTTTGGGCATTTAGTTTGTTTTCATGTCTTAACTGCTGTAAACAGTGTACAATCAATTTACCACTACATGTTTCCCATAGAATGAATGTTTGTGTACATGAGGAAGTTAAGTAGGAATGGTACTGCTGGGCCTTATGGCAGATCCATTATTAATCTTTTGACAAAATTCTATACTCTTTCCAATAGTGACTGGACCATTGTATATTCCTACCAGCAGTACAGGGTTCCATTATCTTTCTTCACCAGCCACTGCTGTTTTTTCAACTTTTTAATAAAGGCATTCTCAGTTGTGTGAGGTGATATTTCATTGTGACTTTTGGTTTTTATATGAATATTTTTCTGTTGTGCTTGTTGGACAGGTATATGTTTTCTTTGGAGAAGTGCCTATTCACCTATTCTGCTCAGTTTTTGACTGGGTAAATTACTTTTTGTTGTTGAGTTGTATGAGTTATTTGTATATAATTAACGTCAATTCCTTGTCAGATACTTGGGATATGAATATGTTCTCCCACTCAGTTATTTTAATTACAACTTATTTCGCTGTACAATACCTCTTTCGTTTGATGTAGTTCCAATTGCTTATAGTATCTTTTATTTCTTTTGCAGTTGGATATGTCTCCATGAAGATATCACTGAAGTATACATTGTGAAATGTTTGCCTATATTTTCTGCTATGTGCTTTATGGTTTCAGGTATTTCATCCAAATCTTTAACCGTTTGAGTTAATTTTTGTGTGTGTATATGCTGTGTGGTAGGGATATACTTTTATTCTTTTACATGCAAATGTAGCTTGCCCAACACCATTTATTGAAGAGATTTCCCATGTTTCTGTGTATGTTCTCAGTAACTTTGTTGTTCTTTAACTATACATGTAGGTATGGATTTGTTACTGGGGTCTGAATTCTATTAGAATGGCCTATGTCTACATATCTGTTTTTTGTTGCTGCTGTTTTGTTCTAGGACAAAACTGGTTTTAGTAATATTGTTACTTTGTAATGTAGTTTGAAAACTGGATCCTACTTGATCTTCTTTTTTTTTTTTTTTGTCAGAATTGCTTTGGCAATATGGTACTATTTGTGCTTCCATAGCAATTTAAGCAATTCAGTAATGTTTTTTCTATTTCTCTGAAGAATGCCATTTGATTTTTAAAACAGATTTCATTGAATTGGTCTTTTATTTTGGGTTGGATATCCATTTTGAAAATATTTACCTTCCAAATATTGAACAGAGACTTCTTTCTTGTATTTATCTTATCTGTCTATCTATCTATCTATCTATCTATCTATCTATCTATCTATCTATCTATCTATCTATCTATCTATCTATCTATCTATCTACCTACC
>NW_004567115.1:2236803-2259895 GCF_000260355.1 Condylura cristata | reverse complement strand
CTACCTACCTATGCATAGAAGAACTGGGGTACAGGCCAGCGGTACTGGGGAGTTGCTGAGAGTATTCACCAGAAACAGACTGGAGAACAGAACAAGCTGATTGACTGATATACACTGCAGAGGGGAACTGCAGGTGGGACAGGAAAGGCCTGCCACACCACGTGGGTCACCTCCCTCCGGGGGATTAAACTCCTGCTGCCGAAAGGTTCATAGTGCATGCTTTAGATACTTGTGCTACTGGGCGGTCCCTGAAAAGGAACTTTTTGTCCATTTGTTTGTATCTTCTGTTTTTTTTTTTTTTTAAAGCAATGTTTTATACTTATCTTTGTATAACTTCTGCCCCCTTTGCTAAGGTTAATCCTAAGCATTTAATTTTTGTGTAATAAGGATTGCTTTGTTAATTTCTTCCTGGTGTAGGTCATTATTTGCATACCAAAAGCAACTTATTTGTGTTGTTTTTGTAGCTTACCACTTTGCTGAACTGGTTTATTGTTTTGACTAGTTTTATTTGTAAAGTCTTTAGTACTCTATAACTTACCATATCATCAGCAAAAAATGATAGCTTTATTTCTCCTGTCTTTGTTTGAATTTCTTCTTTATCTTTCTTTTGCTTAATTGATCTGTCAAGGACTTCTGCTATTAAGTTAAATGGTTTTGGTGAAAATGGATATCCTTGTCTTGTTCCAGATGTGAATGCAAAGATTTTTCGGTTCTTCCCCAAAGAGAATGATGCTAGAGAGGGGTTTGTCATATATGTATTTTTATTATATTGAGATATGTCCCATTTATCCCCATTTTTCATGGGTTTTGTCATAAATTGAAGCCAGATATTGTCAAGTGATTTCTCACCATCAGTTGATCTGATCAGGTAGATCTAACTTTCCCTTTTTGTTGATGTGGTGAATTACAGACATAGATTTTCAAATGCTGGCCCATATTTCTTTTCCTTTATATTAAGTAAATATAAATGCCACTTGGGCTTAGTTTAAATCTTTAATGTATTGTATTTGATTTGCTAAGTTTTATTTAGTATTTTTTGCATCTGTATTCATTAGGTAAGTTGTTTTGTATTTTTCCTTACTTGAGTTGTCTTTGGTTTTGGTACTAGTGTGATATTAGCCTTGTAAAATGTTTTTGAGATTATTCATTTTTTCCTCAGTTTTTGGAAAGAATCTGAGAATGATAAGTATTAACTCATCTTTGAATGTTTAGTCAAACTCACTTGTGAATTATTTGGTCTTGGAATTTTGATTTTGGTGGAGTTTGAGTTAATATTTTAATATCTTTGCTATTACTTTGTTCAAGTTTTCTATTTCTCCCTACTCAGTCTTGTTTGATTGTATCACACTATGAATGTGTTTCTTTTGTCTAGTTGTTGAATTTGTTTACTTATTATAGTTTATAGTAATCTCTTGTTATCTGCTGAATTTCTTCAGTCTTTTAAACTATTCCTCTGTCATTTCTGATAAGCATTTACTTTTCTCCTTTTTTTTTTTTTTTAAGATTTATTTATTTATGCATACAGAACTGGGTGACAGGCCAGAAGTGCAGGGGTTGTGAAGCATTCACCAGAGACAGATTGGGTAGTAGAACAGGCTGATTGACAAAGACAAAATACACTGTTGAGGCAAGCAGCAGGCAAGTCAGGAGAGGTCTGTGGTGCCATGCGGGTCACCTCAAGGGCAGGGATTGAAGTAATGCTGAGGTGGCTTTTAGGTTCTTAGTGCTGTGCTTTAACCTACTGTGCCACCAGGGAGGGCCCCCTCTGCTTAGACTTTTATTATTTTTTCCTCCTGATGACTTTTGGAGATTTTGGTTCTTATTCCAGTTCCTTCAGTGGAGAAACAAAATTATTTATTTGGAACATTTTTAGCTTGTTGGTACAGGCAGTATTACTACATAGTACCTTTTCAATATTGCTTTTTGCTGTATCCCATAAGTACTGAGAGACTGTATCTTTATTATATTTGTCTCAGATATTTTTAAATTTCCTCTCTGATTTCCTTATTAACCTAGTGGTAGTTAATATTGTACTTTTCAGTTTCCAAATATTAGAGTATTTCATTCTTTCTTTTGGTAATTAATTCATTTCCTTTATAATCAGATAAGTTCTTGGTATGGTACTTAACCAATTTTTAATATTTGTCTTGACACTCAGTATGTGATTCATACTGGAAATAAACCCATGTGTACTTGAGAAAAATTGCACTTGTGTTTTTTTTGGGTGCAGTGTCTTATAAGTAACTATTAAAACCATGCGGTAAAGTTCTTTGTATAGGTTGAATGTATTCTTTTTATTGTTTGTCTTACTGATCTGTCCTTTGGGGACAGTGGTGTGTTGAAGTCTTCAACCACGTATGTGTTTTCTCCAGTGACTGTTTTCAGTTATGATAGTAAATATCGTATGTATATGGTTCTCTTTCATTTGGTGAGTATATAGTGATATAGTGGTATATCTTCCTGTTTTAATATTCCTGTAATTATTATACAGTCCCATCCCTGTTACTTCCTACCATTTAGTTAGGCTGGCCATTTATTTTATTTGATACTAATATGGCTGTTGTTGTTTTTTTTTCCTTTCCTTTGGTAGCCGTTTGCTTATAGAATTATTTTCTATCCTTATATTTTCATTCTGTTTTTATCCTTGGAACTTAGGATATTGCCTGATGGCAGTAGGAGGTTGGCTTCTGTTCCTTAATTCAAATAGATACTTCTGTGTCTTTTTAGTGGTGAATTCAGTTCATTGACATTTAGAGTGATTATTGCTATATGAAATTCTACTATTGCCATTTTTTTTTCTATTTTGTGGCTCCATTATGATTATTTACTCTGTTCTTTATGCTTATTCTTTTCATTTAAACAACAGAGCTCCTTTTAATAACTCTTGGATAGATGTAGTTTAGTGTTTGGAAATATCATTCTGTTGTCTGGGATCTTAATTTTTTTTATTGTTCCTGAAGGAGAGCTTTGCTAGGTAAAATATATGTGACTGGAATTTTCTATCTCAGGGTATTTTGAATATGTTTTCCCACTGTCTTCTTGAGTCCTTTATAGTTTATATTTGATTTTGTCCCTCTTCATTAACTTCATTATTATTTTTTTTCCTTTTCTTGGACTCTTATAATTTTTACTATTATATGGCTTGCTGCAGATTTTCTATTGTTTGGATATCTCAATATTTTTTTTTTTAAGATTTATTTATTTGTTCATACAGAACTGGGCTAGAGGCTAGAGGTGCAGGGGCAGTGAGAAGATTCACCGGAGACAGAATGGGGAGCAGAACAGGCAAATGGTCGAAGTACATTGCTGAGGTGGAAGTATGAAGCGAGCGGGTCGGGATAGGTCTACTGCTCAATGTGGATCACCTCCGGGGCAAACGAGGATCAAACTCATGCTGAGGTGGTTTTAGCTTCTCAGTGCTGTGCTTTAACCTGCTACGCGCCACCAGGGAGGGCCTCAATATTCTTTTAACTTCCTTTATTTCCAGGTTTATTACCCTATTCGCCTTGGGAAGTATTCTTCTGTTATTTCTTTAAATAAGTTTTTAATTCCTTTTTTCTCTCTTCTCCTATGAAATCTATGATTATGATTCCTATATTACCTTTCCTCATGATGTCAGATAATAGTTTTAAGTTTTACCTTTGTATGCCACTTTTTGTATATTGCTTCTTTCTTTTTATAATAGTCAAGGTCATAGATGCATTCTTTTACTTGGCTCATTCTATTTCTTTGGCTTTCTGCAGAATTTTTCATCTCCTTGCTTGATATTTCTACAGAATACAGCCGTATCATTTTCTTGTATAAGGCTTCAGTTTCAATTTGTTTCTTGCTTCTATTTCTCATAACATTCATTTGCTTTTCTGAGTTTTCTTTTTATTATTCCAACTCTTATTTTCTAAATTATGGCAATTTTGTATTCTGTGCCTGTTAGGTTAAAACAAAAACAAAACCAAAAAACTTAAATTTCTTTGTGGCTTGGTTCTATAGTTTTGTTTTCTTTCTTTGTATGTCATTCCCCTGATGATTTGCTTAGCTGCTAGTATATTTCTTTCTCCTCATTGATTGTTTTGGATTCACTCTGTCCAAGTTGGGGATTGTGTTGTGTGTAGTTCCTTTTCTCTTCCTTTCTAGACGTTTGTTTTTTGGTGGAATCAACAGCTGGGAACGTATGGGATATGTTGTGTTACTGAGATCTTTCTTTTAGCTGTTATTGGTGATCTTCCAGTCTGCAGGCAGCTGGGACACTCACCACGAGGCTGGGTGGGGGCACCTGGGACTGGATACGAGACATAGAAGTCTCTATTTTCTTAATTTTACAAAAAAGCACTGTCTTTTACTTAATAACTACACCATATTTATATTTAGAATGATTACTGATTTGTGAAGGTAATTTCATCCTTAATTTTGTGGCTCTGTTTCTGTGTTCTGCTTCTTGTGGATATTCCTCTTTTGTTTGGTTTAGACACAAAATTTCCTTTTAAAATTTTTTAGAGGAAAGGTCTTCCTTAGTACCTGTCAGCTTATTCACTTTTTGTTTTTCTCAGGGCGCCTTTATCTCTCTCTTACATTTGAAGGAAATCCTTTCAAGATAGTGTTCTTGGTTAGAAGCTTTTATGTTTAAGTAGTTTGATATATCATTCCATTGTCTCCTAGTCTGCTGTGTTTCTTCAGAGAAGTTTGGCAATAGCCCATTTGGGTTTCATTTGTAGATTATCTCTTTCTTCCTCCAACTTTAATTTTCTTTTTTAGTGATTCTGAGCTTTTGAAAGTTTCACCACTATATGTCTTGGTGTATGTCTAATTTTGTTCACGGTCATGGTATTTTACAAGCTTCATGAACTTGGGTGTTTAATTCTCTCTCCAGGTTTGGTAATATTTTTTTCTATTATATTTTAAAATATTGTCTCTATTTTCATATCTGTCTCTTCCCTTTGTAGAGTAACCAATATATATATATATATATTATTTTCATGCAGTTGGATAATTCTGAGTGTTTCTTCATTCGTGTTTTTATTTAGCAATTCTTCTACTCAGGTTTTTCGTGCTTTCATATCTTTGGGTTCACTGATTTGATCTTCCATTTTGTCTATTGTACTTCCACTATTTTCTCTAGAACATTTCATTTCGTCTATTGATCTTTTAACATCCTGTATATATTTTTTTATTTCTCATTTAAACTTCAATTTTGATCTTCTTTCAATTATTTTATATTTTGGGACATTCATTTTTTAAATGATTTTTTCCATTTATTTTTATTTCTCCATTATGAAAATTTTGAACTCTCTGTGATAGGAAGAACATATCTTCTTTTCCTTCATATTTGGGTTCTTGCCCCCCCCTTTTCTATGGTATAATATTCCTTAGAGTATACATGTTACATTTGTTGTGAGACCACATCTTCACAAACATTCTTGGTAATCTGTGATAATGTCAACATGTAAAGTATCTTTTTTTCTTTTCTTTATTATTCCTAAGTTCCCTTTTTTCTTGTTTTTGATTGCCTTTGACATTTTTATGAGATTCTCCTCAACGTAGGTCTAAATATCTTAGTATATGCGAGATGAACTGATTATTTTCTAGTATCTAATAACACTCTAAGTTTGCTTTGACTTATTTTGCAAGTTAAAATTACAAATTTCCATAAAAAACAATGCTGAGATATAAGGTAGTGTATTTCTTAGTTACCATGATATGTCTTTATTTATTATTATTATATATTTTTTATAAACAACCTTATGAATTTATAGGAGTCTTGTGATAGTTGTAATTTATCCTCAACAGGAAAGCTGTATTCTTCAGCAGGTAGGAGAGATCAAGTAAAGCATTTCTAATAATGATGATGACGATAAATAGTAGTAGTAGAAATTAATAATAATATCAATAATAATATCTGTATGCTTTTAACACTTAAACGAAACATTTAACATAATAAATGTTTAATGTATTATGTTAGATACAATTGTAAAATGTATTTTGTTTAATCTTTACCATATGTTGCCCTCATTTTGCTGTTAGAGAAAGGATATTTGAAGTCCAGTAGCTTGTCTAAATCTGTTGGTTAATAGTAGAGCTGAAATTCATCCATATTTTCCTAACTAAACTGCAATAGCACACTCTATGTTGAACATACCTCTAATTTTATGAGGCAAATAGAGACTTATTCAATATATTCATGTGCTCACAGTGATCATATTTTTTTCTTTCTTTAAAGAAACATATAGACCAAGTTTGAGCAGAAAAAAATAAAGCTCTGTGTATAATTTTCTGGCATTTTACCAAAAAGTACATTAACATGTTAGTATAGAAACAGTTGATGGCAAAAGAAATACCTACATTCTACCTTGCCTTTCTGTCCTACTTAGACAATTAATGCATTTTATCCAATTTTGAATAAATTTCCATGGTACACTAAACTGTTTTTATGGGTGAAAGTTCATAAAATAGCTTTGAATGCTTCAGAACTAAATGAGTTATGATATTCTTTTCTATTTGATTAATATTGTTTCTGTCTAAAGAATAATGATATATTAAACTGTTACAAGTGTTATTTTTATTTTTTTAAAGATGATATAAGAAAGAGTATTTGAGAAAGAAAATGTAAATATATTTTCAGTGTGTAAGTGAGATCTTTAAATAACTAATTCTCAGTTAAATGGAGGAAATGAGGATAAATAAATCTATCAAAAAGGATGAAAATTCAGGAAAGATAAGATTTGCTATCACAAATACTGACATTTTGTGAACTAGTATCTCTTGAGAGTCAAATATGTAGTTGTTTTGAAACTTTGAAAATATCACTTATGTTGCTGAATTCAATTACATTTTTAACATGTCAGCAGAGTTTTTAATGCAGAAAATTCACTACAGAATTACAAACTTCTATGTATGAAAACTTAACACTATTTTCTCCTGCATGTGTTATAACTTTTTAATTTATTTCATGTTGTTTAAATGTATAATTTGTGACAATATATTCAGAATTAATTTTCTAAATTCTACTCTGGTCTTACAGTTACCTTGATCAAAATATTTTGGTATATTTCATGTGTTGACAAGATAAAATATAAAAGTGATAATTTACAATCACTCTTATTTTCTTACCACTTGCTAACACTTTATTTTCACTTTAAAAATTTTTATGCTTCCTTGTCCCTTTAACTATACAATTTTTTTCTGTTTCTTATTTTCTTTTGTTATTCTTCAAATCAGCCCTATTTTTCCAGGTCTTTGTGATTTACATATACTCTGATCTGTATGTAATATATCCTTTCAGATTTCCAGCCACTTTTCAATCCTTTACAGCTCAGTACAGCTATTATCACCTTTCTGGCATTCTCAAACCCACACTAACAAAAGATGCTATATTCTTAGTTTCTTAAAGATTACGACCCCATGCCAACATCTGTGTTATTACTGCTCCAGTGTTTGTGATTTATTTATGTTTAACAGACCAAAAACCTGGTACAACAGTGAATGCAAAATATATTTTGTTGATAAAAAGTACATATGTAAAACCAAATTTATAAATTTATTGTAAAAAATTATAAAACCCTTATGTAAACTATTGGGCAAAATAAAACTATTGAGCACTGCTAATTTTTCTACCCAATACTTAGTGTGAAAATAAGGCTAGATAACTCCATAGAGACATTTGAAGGAATGTCAAAAACTATGCATCTTTATGAATGAACATATAAGACAGGCCAGTAATAAGAACAGGTCATTTTCTGACATCAGAAACCTATTATCTATATTGGAAATAAGGCATAAAACTAAAATCTTTAAGTAACAAATGATGCAGAGTTGCCTATGACTGAATGAGTAGTTAGTGATATAGGAGTTATTACTGAATGCTGAGAGGAAGACTATTATGAGGAAGTTGATACTGAATAAAATTTTAAGGAGGGGGTTTGTACAAAATTTGAGGAAGTAGTTGGAATGTGGTATATTCTATTGCATTTTATACACAAATCACTTTCTATTTAATAGACTATTTATTATCAAAATAACAAGAAATCATAAGTGTCAATAAGATTATGGAGTAAAGAGCTCTTACATTGTTGAAAGGAGTGTAAATTAGTACAACTACCATAGAAAGCAGGATGGAGATATATCAAAATATTTAGATAACATGATCCAGTTATTCCACTTTTGGGCATTATCCACAGAACACAAAAACAGAAATTTGCATAAATATTTGTATAAAAGATGGTTAAGTTTGGAAGACAGGGCAAGATGGTGGTAGAGTCAATATATTGGGCTTATTATCTTCTCTCCACATATTTTTGGTTAGATTACAGCAGAACAAAGTCACAAATACTTGAAAAAAAAAAAGTTGTAACACATCTGGGAATAACATCTAGAGGAGAACAATCACCGTGAGCAGTGGAACAGGAAAAAAAAAAATGTTGCCTGTTTAGGCAGGAAGTGTAAACCCTGTGAGCTGAGGGGCCAGGAAACTGCAGAAAAGAACTCACAAAACCCAGGCACAATAATCTTTCACAGATTTAGAGGATTTCCACAGTGGGATCCAACAGTGACGTTGAAAACACCAGTGCAACCTCAGCACTACCAACATCAGCACAACCCAAAGAATTCCCAGAAACAGGACTAGGACAGAGCCACCACAGGGACACTAGACCATCAATGTAGCCTTTATGGTCTAACTGAATGAATGACTACAGGTCTGCTGACATCAGAACCGCCTCAATAAGCTTTATTTTTATTTTAAAAGAATTATTTATTTATGCTTACAGAACTGGGATACAGGCCAGAGGTGAAGGGTTGGAGAGACAGAATGGGGAGCAAAACAGGCAGATCTACTGAAATACACTGCTGATGGGAGCAGCGGGCAGGTCAGGAGAGGTCTGCCATACCATGTGGGTCAGCTCCGTGGCCAGTGATGGAACTCATGCTGCAGTGGCTTTGGAGAACTTCATAATGCAGTGCTTTAACCCATTGCACCACCAGGGAGAGTGCTCAATAAGCTCTTTTAAATGGCACATAACAAGAATTGCCTCAGGAGGGACCCATTGACATCAGAATCACCATGGTAAGTTCCCTAAATGTGTTAGAGCAAATCTTCTCCAACAGAAACTCTGCAGACATCAGTGCAGCCTCAGAAATCTGAAAGGGACACAAGGCTGTAACCTCAATAGCAAATCTCCTAGAGAAAAAGAACTACCCCAACTCACTGAAGTCACAGTTACACATTAGTTCTCTCTGTCATGTAATGTCATCTACTAGAAAAATTAAAGCTTTGAATTCTTAATTTTTACAAAGCAGAAAAAATGTAGAAATGATAGAAAAAAATGCAAACAGATATTCAAGGGAATATAACACTAAAGAGAGAGAACTAATATACAGAGAACAATCACAAAATGGACAAGTTGTTCTTCCTATTAAATGCAGAGTTCAAAATTGTTATGAAAAATAAATTTAGGCCCTCCCTGGTGGCACAGCAGGTTAAAGCACAGCACTGAGAATCTAAAGCCGCTTCCACATGAGTTCGATTCCTGCCTGCCCCGGAGGTGACCACATGGCGCGGCAGACCTCTCCTGATCCGCCCGCTGCTCCTTTCAGCAGTGTACTTCATCTATCTGCCTGTTCTGTTCTCCACTCTGTCTCTGGTGAAGCCTCTCGCCACCCCTGAGCCTCTGGCCTGTACCCCAGTTCTGCATGTACAAATAAATAAATCTTAAAAAAAATAAATTTAAAGACATGGAAGAAAAGACAGTAGAAGAAAAGAAATAATAAATATTAGGGCAGAAATAGGGACCTCCCTCGTGGCCTAAGAACAAAGTCTCAGCACTATTACCACTATGGTCAGAGTTGGAGCCCCAGCCAAGGTAACCCACATATGGCACAGCAGACCTCTTCTATCTCATCCACTTCTCTCATTGGTTGTGAATTTCTGTGAATCTGCTCATTCTTCTCCCCACTCTGTCTCTGGTGATGTACTCACTCCCTACACATCTGCCTACAACCCAAGTTTTCTTCATATACACACAGAACCTTTTAATAAGTCTTCAAACAAAACAAAACAAAACACCAAGCAAATTGATTATATCATTGTATTAAAAGGGTCATATCCCATACCATATGAGATTAATATCAGAGACAAAATGAGGATTCAGCTTCATATAATCTATTCATCTATCATGTAAAAAAGGGAAAGATTAAAAACCATATCATCATATTAATAGATGTCAAGAAAACATTTGATGAAATTCAGTATCCATTATAATGAGAACCCTTGAAAAACTAGGGACTAATAGACTGTACCTCAACATAATAAAAATCATGTCATGCAGGAAAAAACTCACAGCTATATGCTCAATGGTCAAAAATGGAAAGCAACTCCACTAAGATCTTACAGAAGATAAGGATGTCCTCTTTCATCACTACTATTCAGTTTAGCTTTGGAGACTTAGATTAGAGAAGATAGTGATATAAATGAATACAACTTGGGAAAGAAGTAAAACTATCCTCCTTTGCAGATGACATAGTAATGTAAATAGAGATCCCTAAGGATGCCACTGAAAAACTAATTGAAATAATAAATTTGTTTAGCAGCATGGCAGACTAAAAAATCAGTACACAAAAATCACTAAATCTTAGTGACACCTTAATGAATGAGAAATCCAACAGGCACATGAAAAAAAAAATATTTACCATCACTTATCATCAGGGAAGTACAAGTCAAATGTACGTTGAAATACCACTAGTAACTGTGAGAATATCCCATGTCAAAAAGGCCAACAAATGGCCCTCCCTGGTGGCGCAGTGGGTTAAAGCACAGCACTGAGAATCTAAAGCCGCTTCTGCATGAGTTCAATTCCCGCCTGCCCTGGAGGTGACCACATGGTGTGGCAGACCTCTCCTGACCCGCCTGCTGCTCCCCTCAGCAGTGTACTTTGTAGATCTGCCTGTTCTGCTCCCCACTCTGTCTCTGGTGAAGCCTCTCATCGCCCCTGAGCCTCTGGCCTGTACCCCAGTTCTGTATGCACAAATAAATAAATCTTTGAAAAAAAAAAAGGCCAACTATGATTGCTAGTGAGAGTGTGGGGAAAATAAGAATACTGCTGAGTATGCAAACTGATCTGATACCTATGGAAAAACATTATGGGGGTTTCTCAAAAGATTAAGGGTACATATCCCAGCCTTTCCACTCTAAGATATTTATCCAAAGAGTATAAAAACACTAATTTGAAAGGAAACATGCCCTTCCATATTTATTATAAAACATTTCCAATAGTCTATCTATGGAAACAATCTAAGTACCCAACACAATAAGTCCACCTGGAATATATAGTATGGATTTCTATATGGGCCGTTACTATATGGACTGCTATTATAGCACTACGAACTACTACTCAGTTGATAAAAATAAATTCTTGCAATTTATAGCAGCATGGATGACATTGAATAGGTTTATGTCAAATGAAATAAGTCAGAGGAGAGAGACAAATAACAGATGGTGTCACATGTGTAATGTAGAGAAATCTAAAAGAGGGTCAGATAAGTACAAACTAAGAACTGATCTTTGAAAATTGAGGTTACCAGATGGAGAGTGAGAGAGATAGGGGGTCTCAATAAATTGGGAAGGGAGCAAAATGGATTGTGGTCAGAGACTCATATATTTGAGTAAGGAAAAGGATTATAATTGACCATGATTATAGAATAAATCAGATAAAACATGATTTATTTAAATATATATATATATATATTAAAAGATTTATTTATTTATTCATATAGAACTAGGGTACAGACCAGAGATGCGGAGGGTGAGAGGATTCACCAGGGACAGAGCGGGGAGCAGAACAGGCAGATCGAGGAAGTACAATGCTGAGAGGAGCAGCGGGCGGGTCAGGAGAGGTCTGCCTTGCCATGTGGATCTCCTCGGGGCAGGCGGGAATGGAACTCATGCGGAAGTGGCTCAAGCTTCTCAGTGCTGTGCTTTAACCCGCTGCGCCTCCAGGGAGGGCCCTAAATATATATTTTTTAAAAACAATTTTTTTTTCTATTTGCAACAACATGCACAAACTTTGCTCACTTAAATATACAGGAAGAAAAAGGCAATTACTTTATCATTCCACTCATGTGTAGAATGCAAAGAAGCAAAGCAAATGAATAAAACAAACAAAACCAGAAAATATAGAAACACATTGTTAACAAAAGGCAGAGAGCCAGGGAGTTGGGCAAAATGGTTGAATTGGTCAATTGTATGATGATTGATGAAAACTAGATTTTAGTAGTTTATTTTTACATCATTTTGTGCCTTTTTGCATCTCAGTTGTAATCCTTGTGAGTTTCCCACCACCAATTCACCCATGTGCCATCACCATAGTCCAGTGCACTTCTTCTCACCCCCCCCCATTTTTAATTCCATCCCCCACTCCACCTTTGTAAAATGTGTCTGGTATATATTATTATTTTCTTCCTTGCTTCTTTATACTCTTGCTATGAGTGAAACCATCTGCTATTTTTTTTCTTTTCTTTTTGGTTTATTTCACTAAGCATGATATGATCTTTTCCGTCTCCATCCATGTTGCTGCAAAAAGTTACGTGTTTATCTTTTTAGATTTCTGAATAATATTCCAGTGAGTATATGTAACACATCTTTTTAATCCAGTCATCCATTTTTGGGCATTTGGGTTGATTCCATGTCTTTCCTATTGTAAATAAACCAGCAATAAACTTGGGGGTGCAAGTGTTTTTTTGAATCAGTGTTTTCATGTCTTTTGGGTAGATACCTATGAGTGGTATTGATGAGTCATATGGAAGCTCCATTTTGAGAAACTTCCAACAGTTTTCCATAGTGTTGTACTAGGGAAACTAGACTTTTCTGGAAGATGATTATATACATCAGTTTATAATTCTAAATGCCTGAAACTTACCTAAAGTTACAAATCAATGTTACCTCAATATATAGTTAAAAATAATTTCATGGCCCTCCCTGGTGGCGCAGCGGGTTAAAGCACTGCACTGAGAAGCTAAAGCCACTTCCGCATGAGTTCCATCCCCGCCTGCCCCCGGAGGAGACCACATGGCGTGGCAGACCTCTCCTGACCCGCCCGCTGCTCCCCTCAGCAGTGTACTTCGTTGATCTGCCTGTTCTGCTCCCCACTCTGTCTCTGGTGAAGTCTCTCACTGCCTCTGAGCCTCTGGCCTGTACCCCAGTTCTGTATGTACAAATAAATAAATCTTTAAAAAAAAAAAAGTTTAAAAAAAAAAAAGATTTACCTTCAAAAAAAAGTAATAATTTCATATACTATGAATGGAAATTCTTCTGAATTTTTTTTATTGATTTCCCTAGCACATAATAAAATCCTGCTCACTATTTATGGTTTATTGCAAATGCTGCTAAAAACTTCAAGTAAAATTCTTCATTTCGCTGAATTTCTAAGAGTATAATATCCTTTAGGTTTAGTTTTAACTTATGTTTTCCCTTTTCAATAGTCTAAGCAATATAGATAATTATTTTTCATTACTTCAAAATCATCAAAGACTCAGAATTTTTATTTTTATTTTTCTTCCCATCTTCCATTTAAATTATCCCATCATCCAACTTAATTTGTGGAACACAAAACATCAAGTTGCAGTCAGAAGGAACTAGGAAAGAAAGAAAAATATAGTGTGTCCCTATAAAGACTTTATCAAGAAATTAATCTCAGCAACTCTGGCTTTTATCTCATTAACCAGAGCATTACCTGTTTGCATCAGCTCCAAGTGATAGCAGCTGTTAAGTATGTAAAGCTAAGGAAGGCTAAGAATATACTGTGGGCCAGAGTAAAACTGGGATTTGATATTAAGAGATATAAGGACACTGTGTGGGTAACTTTCAGTCTTGACGACAAACATATTTTAGAATATTCCGTGAATATTTAACATCATATTTTTTCATGCCAAGTATTAGGGATATTATTTATTTTCTCCCTCCAGGGCCTAAATCTCTAAGGGCCAGGGCTTAGTGCAACCATCCTAAGCCATGTGGGTTTATTGCTGTTTCTCACAGATGAAAAAAGGATTTTGGATAATTTATTTATTTATTTTTAAAGATTTATTTATTTATGCTACAGAATTGGGGTACAGGCCAGAGGTGTGGTGGGAGAAAGGATTCATCAGAGACAGAGTGGAAAGCAGAACAGGAAGATTGACTACATGGCTGAGGGGAGCAGTGAAGGGTCAGAGGAGGTCTGCTGGTGCCATGTGGGTCAATTCCTGTCCGGGGATTGAACTCCTGTTGCAGTAGCTTCGGAGAGATTCATAATGCAGTGCTTAACCCTTTGTGCCACCAGGGAGAGTCCTGCAAACTTTAATTTTTACAGGCCTTTAATGCTAAATCAACAGGCAGACCAGGCAGGGAGACAGCACCTGAGCTCACCAACCTCAGAGAGATATTGACCCCTTTATCCATTGCTTTTTGTCACAGGTATTCACATTTATATATGCCAGACCTCACTCTCTGGGTCCAGGAGTCCACAAATCATAGGCACACATGCCACGCCCCTAAGTTCTTGGCCTGGGTTATCCATAAAACCTAGTAGGCATGAAAAGACTGCAGGTGATAGCCATAGCAGGGCGTAACGAGAGCTACATTCCCTTCATTTACCCCCACAGAGGTCTATCATGACTGGTTTAAGGTAACTAGGTAAGCCTGTGAAGAAAGACAGCTAGTGTGAGTGTGTGTGATAGAGTACTGGGAAATAAGAAATGCTAGTGTAGATTAGGGACAAATTAGAGAAATAGAGTATAAATAAAAAAATCTTTTTTAAAAAAAAAAGATTTATTTATTTATTCATACAGAACTGGGGTAAAAGCCAGAGAAGCAGGGCAGTGAGAGCCTTCCCCAGAGACAGAGTAGGCCACAGAACAGGCAGATTGACTAAGTACATTGCTGAGGGGAGCAGTGGGTGGGTCAGGAGAGTTCTGCCACGCCATGTGGATGACCTTGGGGGTGGGGATTGAACTGGCAGTGACACAGCTGCAGCTAGCTTGCAGTGCTGAGTCCCAGCCCATTGCACTACCAGGGAGGGCCCCAAAATACCTTCTTTTAAAGTAGTATTTTTAAAAATGAAATAAAACACCATTTTAAAAACGTAAGTATTTTTAAAAATTCAACCAAGAATTCTTTAGAAGTTAATTTTGATCTAAACAATACCTATTTAGAAATTGCCTCTCAATTTACTTTAACATTTCTATGTTAATGTAGTGATAGCTAGCATTTTTATTTATTTTTTCCAAGAGGAATGAATGGATTATTATATTGAACTATCCAAAGTAACAATGGGAAATGAAGGAAATTAAGTCAAAATCAAGTTATGAAAAGGTCTACAAGAAAATGACCTTCACACATTGGATATTTCTTTAAAGTGGTAAGATGAATAACCATAAAAAAAGCAGAATTTTATACAAAATGCCCCTTCTTTGATAGAAAATTTACTTGGTTTTTGTTTGCTTCATTAATATATTTTATATTAAGGTTGTCACACAATATGTCTTTTTAAAAGCTATTTAGAATGTGTTCACCTCTATCCATTGTAGGTAAAATAGTCTACTATACATTGATTTTATTCTATTTACTTTGAAATGCTTTTATATTACTAAAATAGTTGTTATGATAGAATCATTAAGGGTCATTTGAAATGGATTATGAAAATTCACTAATTGTCTTAGGGTTGGTTATACTCATATTAGGTAATTAATCCATTGCATATTAGTGCCAGTCCATTTATTTTATTTATTTTTTTTTTTTAAAGATTTATTTATTTATTCATACAGAACTGGGGTACAGGCCAGAGGCTCAGGGGCGGTGAGAGGCTTCACCAGAGATAGAGTGGGGAACAGAACAGGCAGATGGACGAAGTACACTGCTGAGGGGAGCAGCGGGCGGGCCAGGAGAGGTCTGGCTCGCCCTGTTGGTCATCTCCGGGGCGGGAATCGAACTCATGCGGAAGTGGCTTCAGATTCTCAGTGCTGCGCTTTAACCCGCTGCGCCACCAGGGAGGGCCCAGTCCATTTATTTTTAAATTAAAAATTTTATATTGGCCATATTTATACCAGTGAATACTCGTCTTTTAGGGTACAGTATCATAACAAAGCACCAATAATCCACATAGTGCAATTACCCCCTCTCTTCATAATACTTCCCTCCAACCATCTGGTAGCTTCAGTTCTGCAGTCAGATTCCAAGGGTATGTTTTTGTTTTCAAAGTTTAAAAAATAATGGACTCTGTAGATAAAAGAATATTAGCTCTTATATATTATATTATTATATATTAGCTACTTAATGTTAAGTTTGTAATATATTGTCTACACTATAAAACATGTTGAAAAAAATTAATAATATATGCTACAAATATAAAAATATTGATATGGCACTATTTCATTTTATCTGATGTGGGGAATCTTGCGCATCTTTAAATAATAACAAATTTTATTCAATTTATGTTGCAACCTCCTCTGAAATTTTTCTGTCTCCTCAATGAGTTGGAAGGACTACTGACATTAAACATTGGTTATCAAAATTTTTCTGTATTCAGAAACATTAAACAATCTTAAAAAATATTTTGGGCTTCCAAAATATTTTTTTTGTGCATATTGAAGTTTTCCATATTATAAATTAACTCTAAGGTATATAAGTAAAAAATTCAAATTAATTATTTAAAAATAAACAACAGTTTATATATTGAAATAAATATCATCTTTAAGAAGATAATTATATTATTGATAATGAAAAAATATTGAAAAGTGTCATTGTTTATCAAGACATAGAATTAGTTTTTGTGCTTCTGATTTCAAACTATTAGGCAGTTTTAAAGTATGTGCTAAAATATGGTTTAATATAGGTATATCACTGGGAATGTGAAAAACACTCAGACACTCACTTTTTGGGACACACATTAATAGTTGTTGAAATGAAAGAATATGAAACTTCAAAGTGTGAAAACCAGTAAAGGCAAACAATTAAGATTCATTTTATATTAATTATATTTTATCTTCAAAGAAAAAAAATGTGTAAAAATAAACACTAAATGTTATAAGGACTGTATTTTGTCAGTTTATAGAAATTATTTTCTTATGCTTGCACATGTATGATGTGTAAAACTAGGATTCAAAAGCAAATGTTGCTTATATATTTCAGAGAAAGGAGAGTTCTATTACTCATTATTTATAAAATCAGTTAAATATCTATTGCAAGCTCCATTTTAGTGAAAAAAGTCTTTACTAAAAAGTTATTCCCTGTACAAATGAGATAATGAATGTGAAAGTGCTTACTTTCCCCCTCCCTTGCCATTCTCATAGCATATCTTGGTAAGGCATTTCAGAAAGAAAAATAGTCCTTTAAGGAACGATTTTCCCTATTATTATAATTATATGTCAAGCTTAAACAGAAGATGATGTCACCAAGATGACAACAGAGGAGGTGCCTTGCTTCACTTCCAAGGGGAACAACTAATAATTAACCAGAAAGAGACGGCATGGAGAGAATTCTGTATCTTGGGATGAGACTGAAACATCCTATGCACCTCAGAGACCAACACAGAATGCACAGAAGAAGAGGTAAAGAGGAGACTAATATATCATTGGGTAAAGGTGGATAGAAGAAACAATAGCAAGACTGCAGTCTAGTGTAGGAGAGCTGAGGCAGGACTACAACCCCACCGCTGATTCTGGGAGTAAGGAGAGGAAACACTAGGGCGGCATATGCATTTGACCCAGATGAAGACCATATGGAAAAACTGTGGCACTTTTTCCAGGCAAGACTCCCACAAAAAGGATTACAGAGAATGCACGCTAACAAACTCTCGTCCCCACCCATTAGGACTTGTACTGAACTCACAGCAGATAGACTGCTCAGTTGCAGCTCTGGCTCTGCAGAGAGGAGTAATACCAATGGTATCTCAAACATGAGATCCCCTCCTAGGGTGTTTTCAAGAGCACCTGGTCCGCTCCATGATCCTAGCTATACTATTGACACCGTCAATACAAAGGACAAGATATTTGGGGTTATAATCTGGCCTCAGCATGTCACTCCATTTTTTCCTTATTATCATATAATGGTATCAATTAAATGATTGAAATTTTGATTTGACAGAGCAAAAATACATGATATTTATATTACACAAAATAGACTACAGTCAAAAAGATTGTACAAGACAAAAATAATTTGTAGTAGAGTTATCAATACAACAGGAAGACAAAACAATTATCAATACATATTCACCCAAATAGCACAACAAGATTATATAAAACATGTATTGAACTGTGTAAAGACAGTAGCAGAAACACAAAAATAGCAGGGGCCTTGAACAAGATTTTACAGCAAAGTATACATTATATACACAGAAAACCACCAAGAAAACAGTGACATTATAACAAATTGCACATGATGAACTTAATAATTATTTACATAATTTTCCAAACCAAACCAGCATAATATACAATATTTTGAAGTGTTCACAAAATATTATCAAATACAGAAAATATGTATATAAAACAAGTCTGAAAAATATGAAAACCAAAATACAGTAAACAGTATTTAGGGAACATAATATCATTAAATTAGAAATTAAAAGAAAGCAGGGAAAAGCAGATTTGTGGAGAAAATAAATTACATGTTACTGGACAACTTTTGGGCTCTTGAGGAACACACAGGTAGAATCAACTATATTTATCAACACCTATAACATGCAGTTACAGCAATACTATGAGGACAATTATAGCAATATAGGCCAATATCAGGAAACAAGAAGAAACATAAATAAGACATAGCTCACACTTACATACTTAAAGGATTCAAATTAGAAGGAAATACATAACTTCAGGAAAATTATTATAATTAGATTAAAACAAAAATTAAATGTTTGCCCAAGCACAATAGCCCAGGACCAGACGGTGAACTGGTTAATTAACAAATTCTACAAATTTTTAAATTAATTCACATTCTAAAACTCTCCCAAAACACTGAAAAGGAGGGTACACCTCCAATCACATTTTATGAGGCCATAATTACTTTGATTCTGAGAGTAGAAAAGGTCCTCCAAACATAAAAAATTACAGAGTGATATCCCTGATAAACATAGGTAAAGAATTTCAATTTCAAAACACTAGCCCACCAAATTTGATAATCATAAAATGAATTGCACACACCTTCCCAAATATTTCAATAAATTTATTAGAAATAAATACAGTAGTGGTAGGTTACATAATTAATATACAAAATTTTTCCACTTATGTACACAAATTTTGAACTAGCAGAAAAATAAACTGAAAAATAAGTCCACTTACAATAACATCAAAGAGAATTAAATACTGTGGAATAAATTGCCAAACAAATGAAAGTCCTGTATGCTGACAAGTACAAGACATAGTTGAAATAGAAGATACAATGAGATGAGAAGCTATTGCAGGATAATTCAATGCAAATTAATTTAGTTTAATGACTATAATACCAAAACTATATATATATATATATAGTATATATATATACATACACACACATATACAAACATATACATTATAATACCCAAAATAATACACACACATGATTTTATACACATATGTATGTATGTATATATATTATTTTGGTATTATAGCCATATATATATATATACATATATATGTGTGTGTATATATATATGTTTGTGTGTGTATACATAAAATGTACACTCATAAAATGCAATCCTTACCAAAATCTCAACATATTAATGCCAAAATATAGAACAAACATCATGAAATTTAGGAACCATAATAGCAAAAACACTCTGAGAAAACATGAAAAAGTGGAATTATTATATTTTCTGATCTCAAATTACACTACAAAGTGATGATAATTAAAATATTATTTTGTTGCAGTGAAAAACAGTCACATCAATGAAATGAATTATGGCTCCCCCAAACTAAACAAAACTAATTTACAATAAAGTAGTCATGTTCTTACATGGAGCAAAGAAAGTCTCTTCAATAAATGGTATTGAGAAAACTGGATAGCAAAAAGTATATGCAAAAATATGAGAATATGCCACAATCTCTCACCATGCATAAACAATTAAAACTATATTAAAAGCTTTATAGACGAAATGATAGGAAATAGTCTTCTTGATATCACTGTTAGTGATGTGTTTGGGTACTTAACTATATGAAAAGAAAAACTAACTAAATAAATAAATAAAAGCAAAGAGAATTGCATCAAAGATTCTATGCTGAAACAACAACTTGTATCTCAATGAAGGCACATCCTACTGAATAGCAGACTATATCTTCATGTCATATATCTTAAAAATGGTTAATATCCAAAATATACAAAGAATTCATGAAACTCAATAATAAAAATTTTAAAAAATGGACAAAGATTCTTAATAGACAATTCTTCAAAGCAAAGTTACATATGGCTACTGAGCATAGGAACAGATGTGCATAGTCTGTTACAATTAGGAGAATGTGAATCAAAACAACAATGAGATATTACTTCACATCGGCTAGAATTACTATTATCTAGAACACAAGAAGCCATAAGTATTGGAACTGTGAAGAATGGAAACTCTTATAAACCACTGGGAAAGAAAATACGTATAAACTTTATAAATGCCAGTTCCAAGATTAAAAAGAAAAACAGTAATTTCATATGATCTAGTTATCCTACTTCTATGTATTTAACCCCAATTACAAAAGCACTAATTCAGAGAAACATTTACCCTCATGTTTACTGCAGCATTATTTGCACTATATTTATGAATATATTTAGCTATAAAGAAGATGAAATACTGACATTTGCAACCACAGAGATGGACCTAGAGGGTATTATAGTTAGGGATATGACAAAACATCATATTCCATTCATTTCATCATGTGATTTCACTTCTAGAGAAAATAAATGTTTTTAACAAAGCAAAATTAATATTTTGGACTATAAGACCAGCAGTGGTTATCAGAAGGGAAGGGAGAATGGAGGTGGGTAAGCTGGGAAACAGTTGTATAAAGAAGGTTAAAATTAGAATTTTAGAGGTGAACTTAATATAGTATATATACATATTATGTTATATTGTAATGCATTTTTGAATCTTCAGTTTAGTTTCTGTATATACAAGAGTATCTGATATATATTAGTTGTTGAATAAATACGTGAAGAAATGATGACTGCTATTCAGGAATTTTTTTACTTAATTAGTTCTAAATTGACCTTCTCAAGTCACTTCTACTTGATGATCACCAATTATTAGAGTTGGAAATCTAATATTTTTTTCATATGGGGAAACACTATTGCAAAAGATAGAAAATTTTTTTTTACTTCTAATAAAATTATCTTATGGTAAAATTTTCATCCTTGGATATAGATTATAAGCTCATTTCATGTATAAAATCAAGTTAAATTAAAGATACCTATCTATAATGTGGGCTCCATACATGGTGATCAGGGACCACGCACTCCTAAATTAAAATACTGTATTCAAATACAACTCATTTGAATGCAAAATAGTTATTTTCTCTGAATCATGTTTAGGTTTATCTACCACTGAAAATTGTGCATGACTCTGAGAAGTGGCTTTCAGCCTGAATTTGTGCTGTTTTATTTTCTCCCAGTCCCTGGTGACTGCATTCATGGTATTACTTAAATGTTCCAGCAATACTGGTTTTACTTTTGCAGTGACCTCTCTCTTACATCCTTGCTGTTCCCATCCAAATATGAAATAAAATAAAATGGTAGACCTCGTCAGATTGTGATTTGCCTAGATCAATATACTGTGCATATTATATCTTTTATAGGGTGTATTTTATTTCATTGTTTGTTAAGCAAATAGTGTATGTCAGGTGACATACTAGATTTATAGATCTATAGATAAAGATGCCTTGTTCTAGGCCAAGGTATTCCTGTTCTAGTTGGGAACATAGAAAATGTGCAGTGCAGGGCCCTCCCTGGTGGCACAGTGAGTTAAAGCACAGCACTAAAAGGCTAAAGCCACTTTCACATGAGTTCGATCCCCGCCTGTCCCAGAGGAGATCCACATGGCGTGGCAGACCTCTCCTGACCTGACAGCTGCTCCCCTCAGCAGTGTACTTCATCAGTCGGCCTGCTCTGCATCCCACTCTGTCTCTGGTGAATCCTCTCACTGCCCCTGAACCTCTGGTCTGTATTCCAGTTCTGTATGCATAAATAAATAAATCTTTAAAAAAAGAAAAAGAAAATGGACCGTGAAATTACCCAAGAAGATACAGACTATGAGGCAACAAGGGAGAAGCATATGGACTGGCTAAAGAATGGCTTCTAGAAATGAAACTATTTGAAGATGTAATTCAAAGGATAAAGAAGATATTTATAAGAAAAAGAGGAGTGAGTCATATTAAATAAAAATAACGGCATATGCAATAATATGTTTCAAAAAGAACAAGAACTACATTGGAATAGGATAAGACAGGAGACAAATTGAAGGCATTCTGAGGAAAACTTGTTATTCATTTTAATGTTATAGTTGACAAAAGGACATTTTCAGAAAAGAGTCTGAGGTATGGGATTCTGGACTCTTATTCAATATGGCTTATTTAGTTTTAAACTGATGTGAGTATGTGAAACTTCTTGAAGGTGTTACATGGACTACATGAATTTTAGTCTGATCACATACAATGTTGCAATGTTGCAAATCAATATGATACAATTTTGGGTTGAGTTTTAGGGTATAAATGATAATAGAAATTTGGACTGCTTCATGTGATCTTGGACCCTATATAGGTGCTGGTTGTTATAAATAAAGTATATATATTTTTTGTGGGTCAAAAAGCATTGCAGAACGTTTTATACTACATTAATTTGAAGCTTTTAGAATATACCTCTCCTTGGAGGAGGAAGAATTCACAATCTTCCTGCCACTGAAACCTGCTTCCTATATTTTGGCCAGCAACAGACTGCCTCCAACCACTTCTCCATGGACCGGTGAGCACACCTTGCCTGTCAAGAATAACTTTGCTGCAAGGCTTTCCTTATATATATATATGGGGGATATAAGTGCTTTCCTAGAAAAAGAGAAAGTGAAGGAGATTTCAAACAATCTCCTCATATTAAAATCAACTCTCATACTAAACCAAAGGAAAAAAA
>NW_004567115.1:2236045-2236703 GCF_000260355.1 Condylura cristata | reverse complement strand
TTGCACCTCTGGCTTGTACCCCAGCTCTGTATACATAAATAAATAAATCTTTGAAAAAATAATTAAACGGAGACTTCTGGAAGATGGCGGCAGGGTAAAACGCCAAGATCACAAAGTCCAGGCTTGCATAGGAATTGTGGACTGAAAACGGACTATAGACTTACTTATTGCAAGTTTCAACCCAAATGAGAACGCCCTGGACTCACTAGAAGGAAAAGTTAATACATCCAAAATCACTCTAAATGTAAACAGACACGATTTTCCAATTAAAATATATTGAATAACTGGTTGGATTTGGAAACAGAATCCAAATTTTCTTCTGTGTCCGGGAGACACCTCTGATTTCTAAACATAGACATAGACTCAGGGGTGGGGAGGGGGAGCCTGGCAAAACAATCAAATGGGAGCTAAAGATCGGAAGTCATAATTGTCATAATTATAGCAGACAAAATAGTTCAGTTAAAAAAAAAAAAAGTCCCTCCCTTGTAGCGTAATGGGTTAAAGCACAGTACTATGAAGCTATTGCAATATGGCAGCATGAGTTTGATCCCGGGCCAGGGAGCTGAACGATGGCATAACAGACCTCTACTGACCTGCACATTGCTATTCTCAGCAGTGTATTTCAGTACATCTGCCTGTTCTTCCCACTCTGTCTCTG
>NW_004567115.1:2205483-2231093 GCF_000260355.1 Condylura cristata | reverse complement strand
CATGTTTTATAGGGCATTGCATGCTAAAAAAGCTAAATAAACATTCTACTCAAATGTTCGGGTGGATTCTCTAGAATAGACAACATATTGGCTCACATGGCATATATCAACAAATATATGAAGACTGAAATCACACCAACCATCCTGTTTGAGCCTAAAGTTATAAAATTAGATCAAGTACAAGAAGAGAGCAAGAGACTGGACACACACTACTGAATGACATTGGGTTAATGAAGAAATCAAAGTAGACAATAAAGAGTGAAATTGAGACAGATGACAGTAACATTTAGAATTTATGGGACTTGTATAAACAGTACTGAAGGAAGTATATATATGCTCACTTCAAAAAACAAGAAAGAACTCGATAGTAAGCCATATCTCTCACCTGAAAGATCTAGAAGAAAAAAAAAAAACAAAAAACAGCAAAATATAGAAAATAATAAAAATTAGAGCAGAAATCAGTGAAATGGAAATGAACAGTACAAATTATGAATGAAGCATTGCATTTAAAAATTTATATACATATATATATATATATATTACATCTTTTTTCATATTTTTAAGTGATTGCTTTCTTTTATCAGGTGCAGTTCCCATAGAATTTCCATCACCACTTCACCTGCACACCATCACCATAGTCCCTTGTGCTCTTCCCACCCTCATTTTGATCCCTCTCCCTCTCCATTTCACACAGAACATCTTATTTATAGCTGTCTATTTTTGTGTCATTTTGTTATTTTTTTCTTTAACTTTATATGGTTCCCTTGCATTCCTCCCATAAGTTAAACAATCTGATACACAATATGACATTTTTGAAAAAAATGAAAAAATATGAAAAGTGAACAAAGAGAAAATAACAAATTATGCAACCTCAGCTTGGCTTATTAAGAAAATAGTGGAGAAAGTTCAAATAAAGGGCATCCAGGAATAAAAGATGAGTAGTACAACAAAACTGTAGAAATTCAGAATATAATGAGAGTATTGTAAACAGTCATATCATGATAGAGACAATATACTAGCACAAAGTACAGATTCATATAATTTGCACAATTATATCAGGTTTAATGGGTACATATCTAATGACCTGAACAGACTAATCACAAGCAAGAAACCTGAAACAACAATTAAAACTTTACCAAAAGTCCAGGACAGGGCCCTCCTTGGTGACGCAATGGGTTAGGACACAGCACTGCAAGCTAGCTGTAGCCGCTTCAGTCCAAGTTCAATCCCCGAGCCCTGGAGGTGACCCACATGGTGCAGCAGACCTCTCCTGTCTTGCCAGCTGCTCTCCTCAGCAGTGTACTTAGTCAATCTGCCTGTTCTGCTCCCCACTCTGTCTCTGGTGAATCCTCTCACCTCTCCTGCACCTCTGGCTTGTACCCCAGTTCTGTATGAATAAATAAATCTTAAAAAAAAAAATCCAGGACAGGATAGAACCACTACTGAGTTCTGCCACACCTTCCAGAGTGAACTGACACCTATGCTGCTCAAACTTTTCCAAAAACACTGAGACAGTATAATCCGAAACATTTTATGAGGCAACATTACCATAATACCAAAACCAGAGAAATACATAAAATATAATTACAGACTATTTTTGCTAATAAACTTGTGCCAAAATCCTCAGTAAAATATCAGCAAACTTAATTCAACAATGCACTGGAAAAGACCATATACCATGACCAAGTGGGATTTATGCTGCAAACACTAAGGTTTTTCAACATCTGAAAATCAATCAAGATAACTGATCATATCAACAAAAGGAATGCTAAAATCAGTGAGTATATCAATAGAAGACTGCTAAAAACACTGAGTATATAAATAGAAGCCGATAAAGTGTTTGATAATATTCAACATTCATGCATTACAAAAACCATCCAAAAAATATGGTTAGGTGGAACATATATTAAAATAATAAAAGCCATACACATATCATATCCCCAAACATATCTCAATAGTGAAAAATTGAGTCTTTCCTTTAAGATCTTGTACAAAGCAAGGATGACCACTCTTACCATTACTGTTCAATATAGTATTGGACGTTCTAGTCAAAGCAATTAGTCAAGAGAAGGACATAAAAGTGATACAAATTGGGAGAGAACAATTAAACTCATCATTATTGCAGATAACATGATAATATACATAGAAAACTCTAAAGATTCCTTTGAAAAATTATTTGAAATAATGAATACATTTAGCCAAGTGACATTTTACATAATCAAAACACAGAAAGAGTTGTCTCCCTACATGTGAAAGATGAACTTGATTATATGAAAACTAAGAAAATGATCCCCAAAGCAATTAAAGGTTCAATACAATTGCAATAAAAACTTCAACGACAATCTTCAAAAAGTGGGAAAATATTATTGAATTCATGTAGTGGCATAAAGACCCTGAATAACTAAAGTTATATTAGTATCACACTTCCAGATTTCACACTAGATATAAAGATATTATAATTAAAACAGCATGGTACTAGAATAAAAACAGACATACAGAACAATGAAATAGAATTTAGACACTAGAAATAATCCCCACCTATATGGGTAGCTCATCTTCAACAAAAGAAAGCCTTTGGACTATACACTGGAGCAAGGAAAGCTTCTTCAATAAGTGTTGCTAGGAAAATTGGACAGCCATATATAAGAGAATGGATCTGGACCAGTGGCTCTCACCATACACAAAAATCAACTCAAAAGGTGTAGAAAACTTGGAGGTAAGACCTGAAACTCTAAAATATATAGATTGAAAAATAGGAAAAATCACCTAAGGATATAAACTTCAGTGATGTCTTTATGAATTTATCCCCAACAACAAGGTGAGCAAGAGAGAACATAAACAATTGAAACTATATCAAACTGAAAATCTGTACAGTGAAAAGGACCATAGGCCTTCTGACTGTGAGAAAACATTTGTATATCATACATTTAAAAGCAGTCTCATATCAAAACTCTTCAACAAAGTCATACGCAACAAGAATGAAACAAATGACTTGAAACAATAATAGGCCAAATAATTAGACATTTCTCCAAGAAAGACAAACAGAAATTTATCAGGCAAATGAAAAAGTTTTCATCATCACTTATCCCCAGGAAATGCAAATGAAACCACAATGAGATACCACTTCAATCCTGTGAGAATTGACCCTGTAAAAAAGATTAGAAATAAGCAAAACTTTTGAAAATGTGGAGAAAAAGGAATTCTCTTACATTGGTGGTGGGGATGTAGGCTGATCCAGCCCTTACTGAAAACAGTAGGGAGTTTCTTCAAATGATTAAAAATGGGTTTACCTTATGACCTATCAATCCCACTCATAATTATATACCTAAATAACACAAAAAGAGTAATTTGAAATGAAAATTGCACTCTTTCATTTATTGCAGTACTATTTACAATAGCCAAGCTATGGAAACAACCTACATGTACCAAAATGGATGAGTAGATCAGGAAGATGTGGAATATATACACAATGAAATACTACTCAGCAATCATTTGAACCAACATGGCTTCAGCTAGAAGGGAATCTGTTGAGTGAAATAAGTCATAAGGAAAAAAACAAATACTGGTGTCATTTATAAATGGAACAGAGTGAAATTAAACAAAGGAATAGTTAAAACCAAACTTAAAATTTAACCTTCAAAAATTGATTATAATATTAAGGAATAGAAAATGGTGACAACAGGTTGAGAGATAAATATCACAATGAACTAAATGTGGTGGGCTACATGTACTTTGGTGGTGGGTGCACTATGGCAATATCACTTAAATGGGGGTTTCCTATATCCCCCAAATAAAAATAAGGTTAATGTTAAGGTTAATTTAATGCTGCTTTAATTAAAAGGAAAAAAAATCAGAGAGCTCAAATAGTAACTCCATGCATTTTGCTTTTTTCAAAGTTGCATTCAGAGGGAAAAACATGATGAGGCTATAAATTTTGCTATTAACAAAAATGACCTGTTTTTTGCTTTGAGAAATATATTAAAGAGAAATGAGAGACAGAAAAGATGTGTATTCTAATTTAAGTATAATTTAAATTGAAAAAAGGAATTTATATTAAAGTTCTTAAGAATCAATGGAAATAGAGTAATCAAAACTATTGGGCAGAGATGACATATATCTCTGTGTTATTTTTCTATCCCTCTATTGTATAAAATTTCAATGGAATAAATAAATGTGTAATTTGTGGTTAATGGTAATTTGTAATTTTCTTGGAAACTGGGGATAAAAGAGAAACACATGTAGTACTACAGAAGATACACAAAAGCTATCCTCATTAGCTATAGGAACCTTAATGTTATCCATCCTTTTTATTAGATCCTTAGCTATTTACTTGACATCATTTCAATTGAGTTTCTCCATTTGTTAGAATCTATCAAATCTAAAAACAATTGCATATTTCAGGGAAGTCTAATGGAGGATTCTGTGTTCTGATAAGCTACATTTTTAGTTTTATTTTGTAAAATTCATTCAGTTATACACTGAATTAAGATCTGTGAATGTTTGGGCTGTATTTTATACATCATAAAATGTTTACAAAAAATAATTTGTATACTGATGTACATAATGAGGGTATTTCTTATGCTTCTTTTTAAGAGTACATGTTTTATAATGGATAATATAATTAAGAATCCACATTTTCGTCTGTTGGTTTTCATATTTTTGTCACATGGTTTTCATATTTTCAGGTAGTCACATAAAAATTGTTATCCCAAGTAAACTGGTTTAGAAAGTATACAATGTGCTTTATGGATGTCAACTGATTTAAGGTTTGCCAGTGTTCTGAGATTCCATTTATGTACCCAAATTGTAAGCAAACACTTAGAAAAACACTTCCCTGAGGTGAAGTAACTTGCTTAGAACAGAAGATGTTCTTAAGGATGCCAGTCTGCCCATTGTACGTCCCACATGTTTATTCAGCTGGGAGTTGGATGAACGCCACCACGTTAATGTCACATTCTCAGCACATATGAGTAAAATACATGTGATACATAGCAAATTAGGTGCCATGCTCTGGGAAGGATGGAATGGGATTGATTTGCCACTTTCAGCAATGTTCTTTTACTGTCAGCTGTGGCTTTGAGGAAGGCATTAGAGATTCTTGTCACAGATGTTTCTTTCATAAACTGTTGTGAGAGAATGACATTCTGCAAAAAATGGTTTACTACTCTTCTTTCTTCTCTTGGGGAAACAAAGTATGCTCTTGATCCTAGCCAAATGGACTCAAGGAGTGCTCTTCATTTATACCACAATAGCACTAAGGATCATGACATTTACAAAGTTGATTCTAGCAAATGTAATGTTTTGAGGTAGTTATTCAATGAATGTGCCATTGAAGTTTATAAAACTTGTTATGGGGGATGGTAGAAATCAGTCTATCGAACACGAAAAATTGAAATTTAAAAGTGATTGTACAATTTTTACTTCATGGTTTGCAATTGATTAAAGAAGTTAATCTTTTGACTATACTGTATTTCATGCAAACTGCTAATAGACTATAGATTCCAAGTCATTTTTGTTTATACGATGAAATTTTTTTTAAAGATTTATTTATATATGCATACAGAACTGGAGTATAAGCCAGAGGTGCAGGGGTGGTGAGAGGATTCACCAGGGATAGAGTGGGGAGCAGAACAGGCAGATCGACGAAGTACACTGCTGAGGAGGGCAGCAGGCAAGACAGGAGAGGTCTGCTGCACCATGTGGGTCAACTCCAGGGCAGACAGAGATGGAAATCATGCTGCAGTGGCTTTAGCTTCTTAGTGCTGTGCTTTAACCTGCTGCACCACCAACAATATTTGCCTGAATAAATGTGCTTGGTAGAATTACTTAGTGGTAATTTTGAAATTAGGGGACAAGAATTTTTTCTCCACTAAGAAATTCAGTTCATCATCTCTCATATACTTTTCACTGGGAGTTTGGTAAATCAATGTAAGTGTTCCATATATAGGTAATTTTGTGCTGAACATAACTGTTTCTGTAGAAACTGCAACACGTGGAATATAGGCAGAAAACATTTTCACAAAAAGTATTATGCACGTATCACGTTATTTTTTCCTATTCTATTCTATGCATGAGTTAAAATATTTTCCTTGAATGCTGTGTAAACTTCCAGTGCTTAATCATCTATTTAAGATTTTCACCCTGGAACATCCCAGATCGCCTACAGATTTTTTTTCTTTTTAAAATATATTTGCATAAAACTAGGATATATAAATGTCACTTATTAAATTAACACTCAAGGTTAAAATAATGTAATTGTCTATGATAAAAATGTCTATATTCTGTTAAAATTTATTTGAAAGAAAGATCTATTTATTTTTCTGAAAACAAAAATTATATTGTGCTAGGTTATTTTTGGGTGAGGGCTATCATGAAACATTTTGTTATCTTAAAGACAAAGTTTGAATGTTTATTTGGAAAGATTTCCATTCCCTTTACTAACAAGGTAGTTATATTTTTTTTTAACTGTGTATAAATGAGAAAACAATTAGCAAGATATTATTTTTGATATGCATTTATGAAAAAGGTATATTTCTCAATAAAAAAATAACATTCACACCATGGTAATTTACTCATTCTGAAGTCTGAATGGAACACTCCATGAGCTAGGGACATGCCATAGCGATTCTGTATAAGTACCCCTAATTCCGTTTCTGAGTATCAGTTCTTATTGCACTTTGGTGTCTGTTTCTACAGTGAAAAAGCTAGTTACTATATTTTTTCTAAAATCCTTATGCTACAAGTGTTACTTCTGTAAAACAGTTTGTATTCTCTGGAAATTTTGCTAGATAAGAGTTTCAGAAGAATAGTATGGAGGTTGCTTTAAACTTTTTTATTCTTTTTTTCATAAACTTGTGAATTCTCTTGGCTTATAGTATGATCATAAAACTAAAGATTATTGAGTAAAGGCTGAAATCAGTTTTTGGAGTGACTCTTCACTCTTACAACATAAAAAAAAAGGGCAAATTAACTTTGGACTTAATGGAGTCATACTGGGTTTGTCCGATCCACAAAATACTTCCCTTCTTTGTGTTATGGCAGTGTCTGTAACATGCACTGCAGGTTACTTGGGATGAAAAGTGTCTCACAAGCTCAGAAAATATCCAAAACCTAAATGTATAAGTGGTTATAAAACATTTGTTGGACTGCATTGGTATGCATATTATTTCCAGATATGTTGATATGTAGTCAACAACTATGATAGTTCATATATTTACTTCAGATTCTATGCCAATAATCATTCACAATAAATTGTCTTTAAAGGTGATGAATGAGTGAAAGTGTATGCTGAAAAAAGGCACCAAGAAAAAGAGAATAATGATCCAGACAATGAGTTAGTACATTATAGCTGGGAAGCATTCAGACAATAAGCAAATATAGCAGGGAAGTTGTGGGAGGAATATTGGCTGCTCTTGAAGGTAGAATTGTCTCTCTAAAAATCTATTCTAGAAGTTCAAGTGATGACCCTATGTAACAGTGTTGCATGGTTATATCTCATGTCCTCTAAAGAGAAATGAGATATAGGAATTGGTCTATAAAAAAAGACAAACATACTCTTTATATGTGTATATATATCTTTTATTTTAAAATTTATATAGAGATTAAGTTGGTTTACATTGTTTGTATTTCAAAATATAGGATCCCTCCATTTTTGCACTGTTAGCATATAGCTCCCAACACCAAAGCACTTATAACAAACACCCATACTCTTTTATTTTCTCTCCCCACTTTGCCTACTGCTTATTACTATATGTTTTTATTAAAGCAAAATTCATTAAATAGGTGTTCAATAAAGAGTGGTTAATCATAAAGAAATACAAGTTATGAAGAAACAAGAAATCTAAACCTTATTATTTGTTATTTTTCTGATGATTACCATTTGCCTGCTCAAGTCACTACATTTTTATGTTGGTTGACCAAGACTTTTACTTTACAGTTGGCCACAGGATTTAGTTCCAACAATCTCATTAGAGATTTGCCCGACTTGGTTTTGTCCTGTCTTTGTTGTGGTGGGGCAGTCACCATATTCTTTGGTTGGGCTGCTACAACTAGACTACAGTTAACAAATGAATTGTGCAAAAAGCACAGGAGACTCTACTGTCAAGACTTACTCCTCAATAAGTAAAGATATCTGTTCCTCTAACCTACTCACCTCAAAAGCTCAAATTAATTATCAAACAGTAAGGATTGGACACACATTTATTGTGTAGAAGTTTTAGGAGGTAAATATTAACCAAACTTTCTGCACTATTTTGCACTTTTCCCTTCTCTATGATACCTTCTTCCAAACACCGTATCTTGGCTTCTTAAGGGGATCAGCTTTATTCTCTTTTTTTAAGATTTAAAAAAAAATTATACATACAAGCCAGATGTGTGGGGAGGTGAGAGGATTTACCAGAGAGAGAATGGAGAGCAGAACAGGCAAATTACTGAAATATACTGCTGATGGGAGCAGTAGGTGAGAAAGGAGAGGTCTGCTGCACCATGTGGGTCAGCTCCCTAACTAGGGATCAAACTCATGGCTACAGAGTTTCATAGTGCTGTGACTTAACCTCTTGTGCTACCAGGGAGTCCCAGACCAACTTTTGAATGCACTTACATATTAAGAATAATTTTTAAACTGTTTAAAGAAATGACTATACAAAATATATTTAACTTTTTAATGCGAATCTATATTTTTAATCATTAATGTGATCCTTCTTTAATAACTAGTCTACATTCCTGAATTCAAAAATATAGATTTTTTTCTTAGAAGCAGACACACAAGTTTAAAGTGACATGGCAATCTTTGGATTTCTTCAAGCTTTTTATAAATCACTTAATTTTTTTCTCACCAACTCCTTTTTTTTTTTAATATATTCACTTTTTTTTTTTAAAGATTTATTTTATTTGTGCATACAGAACTGGGGCACAGGCCAGAGGCTCAGGGGCAGCAAAGGCTTCACCAGAGACAGAGTGGGGAGCAGAACAGGCATATCGACGAAGTACACTGCTGAGGGGAGCAGCGGGCGGGCCAGGAGAGGTCTGCCACGCCATGTGGTCACCTCCGGGGCAGGTGGGAATCGAACTCATGCAGAAGCAGCTTTAGATTCTCAGTGCTATGCTTTAACCCGCTGCGCCACCAGGGAGGGCCCACCAACTCCTTTTTTAAAATATTAAAGAAAATTGTTTTACAATATTGAACATGATTCAGAAATATAAGATTCCATCTCTTGGTAACTCCATTTAAAATTAATGAGAATATGTATTGTTTAGACTGCAAATAGTAGTCTATAATCTATCTTTGGGAATAATAAGACATCTTCCAAGTGAAGTCTTATGTATTTATATAATATGACACGAGTACACACGATGTAAAATAATCAAACAAAACACATATATTAAAATAAATATAAATCACTTTTCATCCTTTCTTTCAAACCTATTCTCTTTCTTACAAAATTACAATGTTAACAGGTTGGTAGTATTCCATCAACGTTTCATGCTATGTAAACAAACACATGACTGCAATAATGCTTATTTCCTTTGTATTGATGATCTTTAAGTGTCACCTAATACAATTGTCACATTTTATGTTGCCATAGCAAAATAATTAAAATATTGTCTTACTATTGAGTACTTGTTTTTAAAAGGCTTTAATTATTATAAACATTTTTGTCTGTATGAGAATTTCTAAAGGACATATTACCATTCATTGAAATGAAAATGCAACTAAAAATAATACACTTTTATACGACTCTGTTATTTGTGATGGACATAGATGTATTTATAAGAATTTTTATATAATATTTTGGTTGCTTAATATTATGAAGACATATGAGGAATTAAGAATCAGTTAGTAAAGATGACAAGTTATTAAGTATATACAGACTATGTTATTAGAAGATAACAGCCATAGAAGAAAGAGTGTTTTAGATACTACCCAGTTTATTTGCCATACATGTGGTAAGTCCTATTCTAAATTTAAATCACAATAATTGAAATCAACCAAATATTTTATTTTTTTTGTAATACCTTACTTACATTTTAGAACTATGTGTAAATGGAAAGTAAAAATCATCTGATTTTTGAAATATTAAAATTGCCTATGTATCTATATATCTTAAAAGATCCTTGAATTTATTTTCCCATTCTATTTTTTGCTTAAGCAATGGGAACCTATTCCTTACCGGACTAAATAAAGATGCTAATTTTAAACATAAATCCCAATATGTAGAACATTATAAAAATAAGTGTTTGATTCCATAATAAATGACAGTTCTTTTCTCAACTCTAGGACACATATATGTCCTACCACATGATGTCTGTCACATGTAATCATCTTGATTTCATCTAGGCATTGTCTTGACTAATTTAAGATGTTCTAGGCTTCTCTGGAGCAGGAACAATGCTTTGTGTATCTGCCTATCATTCAGCAGTTTCTCATGTGCAAATGATATTCAAAAAATTTCCTGAATAATAGTGGCTAAAATTCATGTTTGCACTGTGTACAAGAAAACTTAGATGACTTAACACTGTATGAAAAACAAAGAGTGGCCTAAAAGATAAAGAGATGGAGTCATTTTCCCACATAGTAAGGAAAATAACATTTTATGAAAATCATTTTTAGTGTGAAAAGGTAATATTCTAAATCACAAAAATATGTAAAGTAAACTTTTCCAATAATACTACATACATAACACACACACACACACACACACACACATTATAAGATGTCCTGGTAAAAATTATGGGATACTATATGACATTCTATATACGTGATGTGAAGTTTTCGATGTTTAGTAAATACTTTTAAATGGGATTATTTAGAATATATTGTGAATTATTCCCCAAAATAGTAGTACAGTTTATCTTAAAGTGTAGACATAAAGGCATAATAGGACATAGTGACTGTCCTCTATATTACCTAATAATTGCCCCCCCCCAAAACTGGATATATTAATGTAAGCAAAATATACTAGGGACATAGAAACAGAAATAGTATTCAACAGCGATAATCCAAACCTTTTTATCACATAAAGCCTTTTCTTTTTTTCCTATCAATTATTGGGATAACGAAGGAATTTGATTATGTTATAGCATTTTGAAATATTATTCAGAGCTCTAAATATAATTGATACAGGGTGGCAGGGACACTACACTAGCCAAGTTCCTCTGCCCAAATACTTTATCGGTTATTGTCTGGGTTCCTCCCCTGCATGCACAATGGGAAGGCTGCTCAGGCATAGAGAATAACAACAAAGGGATTTATTTAACAAACTAGGGAAAACAAGAGTTATTGAGGCCAGTAATGTCCATTACTTTACCCAGTCATGTCCAGTAGTGTCCTGTACAAAGACTGTTGTAATGATGATAGCTTCCCACCACTGCAGATGTGCAGCTCTTCTCCTGAAACGGCCACGTATCTGAGATATCATCTTCCTGCCCTGTGGACACGTGGCAGCCAAACTATAGGCCAGGATCCAATTCACAAACCCAGCTACATATATAACAAGAGATTCTCGTTGGGTTGCCAAAATGCTCCAGCACAGCACCAAGCAAATGATACACAAAGAACACAGCTGTAGCAGCCAAACGATTCCACAGAGCAGTCACACTCACACAGTTTAGCAAGACACCTGTTCCAGGTTCCCCTTCCTCTCCAGGACATGACTCAACAAAATGCTTATTCTGGGTCTCCATTTCTCCACCAGGCCTAACGAAACTTTTTCTAAATGACTACTCCAACAAAGCCATACTCTATGGCCTCTGTCATGTGGCCCATACCCACAAAGCCCAACTCTGCAAAGCCATTGTGATGATGCACTGCTGAGTTTGCAGCTTGTCTTCTCTTTCCCACATGTTTCTGTGTGTTCACTGTTAAGCCTCCTTCACACCCATATGCACTCCTTCTTCGTTCATGCCTGCTCTACACAGCTTCTTCAGCAAACCCCTCCAGGGGGCGCCACTCAGTAACAATTATGGTCTTCAGCTACCAGTATTATTCCCCACTTTTAGATTATAACATCATATCTATGGTGAGTATTGGACAAACTCTCTCCATTGGCATAACTACAAGGAAAATGATAAAGCACAGCTTCTGGTATCATAATGTGTCTTCTATTGCTTACCTCCAGAATTGGGTGAATATTATTTTAACATAAACCAAAGAAAGGGCTTATTAAAATAAATCATCTTGTGAAACTGAGAAAGTATAATATTGGAATCTAAAAGCATAACAATTAATAAACTTTTAATCTTTCAATAATATACATGAGTTTATTGCAATTTGACTTATTCCAATTTTTTTCGCTTTTACAAATCCTGTTATGAACACATATTCATATACTGTTATGAAAAATGCCACTATGAATTGGGGTGACGCCTATACAGCTCAGTAAATGATCAAATTCAGTGGATAGAATATTTAAATAGATAAATTTAATGTTATTAAAGTATGCTTAAGAATGCTATTTTTTAAAAGATGTGTTTGTTTATGAATAAAAACTGGGGTAAGGCCAGAGTTGCAGGGGTGAGAGGATTAATTAGAGACAGAGTGGGGAGCAGAACAGACAGACTGAGCGAAATACACTGCTGAGGGGGAGCAGTAGGCTGGTCAGTAGAGGTCTGCCTCACCACATGAGTCACCTCCTTGGCTGGGGATTGAACTCAAGTTGCAGTGGCTGTGGATAGCCTCATAATGTTGTGCTTTAATCCTTTGCACCACTAGGAAGGGCCCAAGAATGCTGGTTTTTTTTTTAATGCTTGATTTGAATATTGCCTAAATATATTGATCTAGTTTTCTTTTTGAAGGATGTCAAGTTTTTTTTTTTTTTTGTCTTCCTAGCTTAAATTTATCAATATTGGAATTTCACCATTAGAAACTTATTATTTGGACTATGAATTTGACCATACTTAATAATGTTATGCTAGGAAGCATAACACAAGCAGGCCAATAGCTTTGCTGTGGAAGGTGCAAATCCAAAATTTATAAATAGATTAAAAATAGGGCCTCCCTGGCTGTTAGGATGCAGCACTGCAAGCTAGCTGCAGTTGCTTCAGTGTGAGTTTGATCCCCTGCCCAGGAGGTGATCCACATGGTGCAGCAGACCTCTCCTGTTTCACCTACTGCTCCTCTCAGCAGTGTACTTCATCAATCTGCCTGTTCTGCTCCCCAATCTGTGAATCCTCTCACCACTCCTGCATCTCTGGCCTGTACCCCAGCTCTGTATGCATATATAAGTAAATCTTTTTTATAAGTATATATATATATATATATATATATATATAAAATTTGGTACAGTTCTATGGATAATTTTTCGACTTTTAACAGAACAAAATATGAAAGGGATCATATAAAATACTAAACAGGTAAATTCCACAGGAACAGGAAGATTTGGTACCAAAATGAAGGTTCTAAGAAAGCAGAAAACAACTTGAAAACTCAATGTATTATATAAGAAGATTGTGAAGGAAAGAATCCAAGAATAGCAGTGAGAAGTTACTCATTCCAGATTTTTGTCCAGCTTTATAATTTAAATGAAAATTTCCCTGGGTCATTCATGTCACATTGCTTATGTATGTCATATTTTTTACAGAAGAATGTTGGCATTTCAACATGTAATAGTGGGCTCTGCCAGCCTAATAATGATAGTCAGAATCACAGAGATGAAGAAATACAAAATGATTAGGACAATATTGTGCAGATAGTTAACTTTTGCATAGTCTTAATAAAACAATAGAGAAAGTCACAATGAAAATGAATGTGTTAGAACATAATAAATTGTATGCCACAAGTTTGACTACTTATGCATTTCTGTTGATTGGAAATAGGACAAATATTCCAGTAGTGTAATTCCTTTGACAGTGTAGTGATTATGTTCTAAACAAGAATATTTATGATGTCATCTGTGAATGCCGATTGTAGGTCTACTGTAAGTTAAAAATTTCTCTTCAGGTTTTTCACTGATTAAGAAACCTGTTCATCACCACTTATTTTGGAACAGAGTATTTTCTTTTCACACACACACACACACAAAGCCATCTCTAAATACGTAGCTCCAAGCTTAAACTGGGTAACTTTAAAATTTAATTTATTAAATTTTATTGAGATAACACTGGCTTAAAATATTATATGGTTCAGCTGTAAGTTACCTCTTACCCTCCAGCACAGTCCATTGGACTCTAACACCCTTTGTTTCTAGTTTTCTAGATTTTACATGATTGGTGCTTGGATTTTTATTGATAATTATAAAACAAATGAGGGTTTGTGGTATACAGAGAACTACATTTTTATACTCTTCTAATTTCATTGAAACTAAATGAGGATGGAATTAGTTGATTCATATTATACAGTGGAGAAATGTCACTCTCCTCCTTGAAAACCTGCAGAGTTCCACAGACTTAAAAAAAAATATTTGTAGACATTAATTTTTTAACTTAAAATTATGGAAGACCTGAATGAAATGACTAGATCTCCCTCAAGAATCAAAAATATTCAATTTCATTGCTCAGCATGTAACATTTTTTCCTGTTTGAAAGTATGTTGTAAAAGTAAATCTCTGTGTTTTTAATACAAAACCTAATATCGTGCATTGAAAAAAAATCATAGAATATTTCAGGCTTCTATGATTATGCTTTTATTTTTAAAGAATTATATTTCCTAATGTTCTATTAGTAAGACATTTTAAATATATTTCAAAAGAAAGTTAAAATTTAAGATAACAGTTGTTTTTTGACTTTAAGGTATAAGGAATATATTCAAATATAAAGGAACACTGTAGGAGCCTTTTTAGGATTTATGTATGTAAGTATCTTTTTACAAAGAATATTTTCTTTGTGGGACTTGTTAAAGTATTTATACGATGCTTGATAGAAACTCTATTGGATAATAGCAGCATGACAAGAAGAAATACGATGCTTGATAGAAACTCTATTGGATAATAGCAGCATGACAAGAAGAAATACACTGATTTTCTTTATAGAACATTTCCAGTAAAGCCACTGATCACATTATTGTATGTATGAAACAAATTAAGTTGTTTTTATGGTTGATGATAGCTAATATTCATTAAGTATGTCTAAATCAATTTGTGGGTTCTAGAGTACTTAGTCACTGTGTTCCTGTGGTCACACATTAGAAGATCATGCTATTAATTACACAACTCTATGATTTACTAATAAATTTGTTAGACAATTGCAGTATTTTTTTTAAATAAACACAATATTCAATTGTTAAAGTCAAAGTTCAACTGGAAGTTCAAGAATGTGAAAGGCTAATGTAGAAGTTTGTATGTAAATAGTAGTACTAATAGAGGAAAGCTCACAATTGAGCCTTTCCTCTGTTGTAGAACTGTTAAATATTTCACAGTTTTTTTTGCAGTCAATATTAATTAGAATTTTGAATAGATGCACTATGTGAGGTGTACCCCTCATTTACAGATAACTAGGTGACAAAGAATATTACCTGAAAAGACACAACAGGGTAAATGCTAGAATTTTTTGCCCAATATTTATTTCTGTGCAGTGTATTATTTCCAGATGTATTTGATGGATCATTATTGATCTAAATACAAACCCAAGGTCAGGAAATTTTCCATGAACGATCAAATTGCTTTAGCTTGAAAGAAACTATATAATGAGACAAAAATGTGTACATTACAGTGTTCTAGTAAAACTGTTTCTACAAAACCAGACAACATGGTCAGTATAGCATGATGTAGTTTGCTGACGCCTGTTCTAAACCAATTAGAGCTACATTGTTTCTCAACTTCACAGCCTCTCCTGTAGTGGTTTTGTGATGAAGATTAGATAAATGAAGCTTACTAGACATCTGCTGGGACCAGTAACATATATGCTACTGTCTTTCCTCATTCCTTATTTTTCTTCTGTTATTTAATGACCAAGAGGAATTGGATGGCAAAATTAACAATGGAATGGCAGAATGGGAGTTATACGTTCCCCATGGCAAAGTTGTAGCATCAGGACCATTGTCTGAAGCTACATACCTCTGTTGTATAAGAGAAAGAAGTGTTATTTCTTCAAAATTTTTTTTTTTTTGGTTTTGTTGTTGTTAGTTGTCTAAGAAGGGAACTATTATACATTTCTGTAGATTTTTTTAAAAAATGATTTATTTATTTATGCATACATCACTGGGATACAGGTCAGTGGTGCAGGGGCGGGGAAAGGATTCACCAGAGATAGAGTGGGGAACAGAACAGGCAGATGAACAAAGCACACCACTAAGGGCAGGAGGTTGCCGTTTAGACTGGTCACCTGTTGTTCAAGAAAGGTGATCTGTGTCCTCAGTGGTACGGATATGCCATTGTCAGTCTTCATGCAGGACTGGAAAATACTGGACACATCTTTTGGAAAGTAAATGGTGATTATTGGCTTCAGTAACTCTTGTTTTCTCCTGGCTTGTTAAATAAAAATCATTGTTGTTGTTTCCTAAGCCTTGTAGCTTTCAATTATGTGTGTGGGTAAAAAACACCAGACAGTAACTCATAAACTATTTGCTCTGCGTCTTTGGCAAGTTTAGCAACCCCTGTTGCCCTATATCTGTATGTGTCTCACAGGATTACCACAATAATAGATCTCTATCAATATTTAAGTCAGGCTGAACAATTTGCAAACCATGCATTTAAATTGTGAGTAAAACAATAAGTTGGTTTATTTATCTCTCATATAAACATTCTCTCAACAGTAAAATCTTAAGTAATAAACTTCAAGAAAAAAAATGCTTTGTATGACAAAACCATATGCAATATCATGTTCAATGATATAAAGATTGGAAGCACTTCCATAAGATTAGGAACCAGACAAGGATGTCCACTATCATGAGTGTTATTCAGCACAGTCCTAGAAGTCCTACCTGAAACACTTAGGAAAAAAAAAAGACATAAAAGTAATAGGAATGCAAAAGAAGAAGCAAACTGTCACTATTCTCAGATTACACACTCAAAGACTTAGAGAAAACAAAAGATTCTACAAAAATTTTCTAGAAATAATAAATGAATAAATCAATACACAAATACAACTGGCGTTTTTATGTATAAAAGTGTCAGAAGAAAGGGAAATAAGGAATACTGTTCCATTTACAATCATTTCAAACGAATGAACTACTTGGGAATGCAGTTAGTGAAGGAAGGAAATAAATGACAAAAAGAAATGGAGAGACAGCTCATGCTTAAGGGTAGGAATAATTCACACCATTAAAATGGCCTTATTACCAAAAATTATTTATAGATTGAATGAGATATTTATTTAAAAATATTTTAAGGAAATGGAAGAATTATTAAATTTATATGAAATAATAAAAGACCCCAAATAACTGAAACACTTTTGAGAGAAAAGAAAGAAAATGGAGGCATTATACTCATTGACTTTAAACAACACTACCAGCATGAGTAATCAAAACAATGGAACAAAAACAAAAGCTCACACCAATGGAATATAATTGAAAGCCTATGAATATGGACAACCAATTTTCTACAAAGAAATTACCATCACACAGTGAAGAAAAGTTAGCCACTTTATTAAATTGTGCTGTGAAACTTTCATAGCCACAAACAAAAACAATAAAGCAAGACCCATACTTAACACCACATATGAAAATTCATTCAAAATGTATTATAGATTTGGATGTACAGATTTGAACTGAAACACTAAAGTACTTGAAAGAAAATACAGGGAACAAATTACAGGACATATGCCATAAATATGTATTTGGGAATAGTATCTCAACAGTAAGGGGTACAAAGATTAACATAAGTAAATGGAATTTACCCACTTAAAAGCCTTTGTATCTCCAAAGAAATCATCACAAAAACAAAAAGGCAACCCATAGAAAGTGAAAGATTGCATACTGTGATAAGGATATAATCACCAAAATTTACTATGTACTTACAGAATCAAAAAGCAAGGAAAGAAATGACCCAATTAAAAAATGGGCAGGGTCCCTCCCTGGTGGTGTACTAGGATGACATACAGCACTAAGAAGCTAAAGTCACTTCAGCATGAGTTCGATCCCCACCTGGGAGGTGACCCACATGGCACAGCAGACCTCTCCTGACCTGCCTGCTGCTCCCATCAGCAGTGTACTTCGTCAGTCAGCCTGTTCTGCTCCCCACTCTCTCTGATGAAGCCTGTCACTGCCCCTGCATTAAGTACATTATCATTTTTTAAAAAAGATTTATTTATTTATGCCTACAAAAAATGGGGTACAGGCCTGAGGTGCAGGGGCAGTGACAGATTCCACAAATTACACTGTTTAGAGGAGCAGCAAGCGGGTCAGGAGAGATCTGTTGCACCGTGTGGGTCACCTCCTGGACTGGGGATTGAATTTGCACTGAAACAACTGCAGCTAGCTTGCAGTGCTGCAATTTAACCTGTTGCTTTTTTTTTTTTAAATTACAAAAGTTCATTTTGACATCATTTTATACCTTTTTTTTTCCCATCTCAATTGTAATCCCCGCGGGTTTCCCATCACCAGTCACTCGACGATGTGTTTTTTAATGTATACTTTTCACCCTGTTTAAATGATGCCTTTGTAACATTTTCCTTTAGAAATGATCTAATCTAAACATTTTATCCAACACTTATATAGCATTTGCTGAGTGTTTATTCATGTATAAAACGCAAATATAGGATTTAATAAAATGCAACTCTTATTATTAAGTGGTTCACTGTAAAAAAAAAAATAAGGCAATATGAAGAAGCGTTAAGAATTTTTCCAGGTGAATTATCAGGTGAACAAGTAAGAAAACTGTCAAGACACAAAAACAGTGTATACAAATATAAGAACATTCTGGTTAGTTTTGGGAACTCTAAATCAATCAGAAAAGCTGGGAGTATAGATTACACATGAAGAAATAACTGGAAATTAGAAATAGGGAAATGGAAGTCAGAAAAATGAGTGCTTTTATATTTAATTTTCTTCAGTGTGCAAACAATTCAATTTAGAGTTCTTACTAGTATTCACATTTTTATTTAGAGATTCTGGGGGCGGACTGGCAGTTTGACTCTCTCGTCTTCCACAATCCTAAATTTAAGAAGCAAGCAAATGGGTAAGTGGCAAATATTCTGAAATAAGGAAGAGGTTCAAATTATAGTTGCTTTAGAAAGATAACTCTCGGTAAAAGGTATACTTCAAATAGGAACTATAGGAAGCTTGTCATTGAAATATTTTTTTCAATTTAAAACTTATTGACTAGTGTCTTTAAAACTCATTGGTAAAATTAAAAGGACAGTGAAAATAAATTTCACCAAAGATAAGCTACTTCAATAAAAGTTTTCCAAATAATGTTATATAATGGTTGGAAAAAAAATTCTTAATTTTTGGTTATCAAAAATGACATAAACATAGACACAAAATATCTCCTTCTTACCCCACTCAGTTCTTCTCCTTAATATGCTTTTATTTGTCATTTTAATGTTTTTAATGAGGTAACATTGGTTTGCACACTGTACAATAATAAAGATGTAGGATCACAGACCTAAGATATATGTTACCACACTACACCACCCACCAAGGCTCCCATGGAATTTCAATATCATCCATTTTGCCTTTTCCTGAGTATTTTGTTTTCCTTAGTCTTCCTCCTCTGAGGGCCTCAGTTTTACAATAAGACTTTTAGCTCTGTGATTGGTTTTGGTTTTATATGACATTTTGTTTTGTTTCTCTATATTTCATTCACTATGTTACATTATATTCTTTATTCCAAATATTATCTAGTAGTTGTCTTTTTTATCTGTATTATTTCACTTAGCATAATCCCCTCAAGTTCCATCCATTCATTATAAATGACACTATTTTTATTTTTTTTAATATAGCTGAGTAGTATGCCATTGTTACTGAATTAATAACAACTCTTATTCTTTCATTTGCTACTAGGCATTTTTGGTATTTATTATAACTATTGTGGATATATCTGCAATGATCATAGAATTGTGTGTATCCCTTAAATTCAGTATTGCCTTTGTTTATACTTTAAAAGTACAGATTTATTAGGAAAGGAGAAAAAAAGAGACACCTGTGTAATTACAGGCAAGAAGGAAAGCTGCCAATTCAGTATTTTTACATTCTGTAGTTATATGCCTAGGAATATTGTCTTCCATAATGGTTGGTTCAGTCTACAACCTGATAATAGCGTAAGAGTGCTTTCTCCACATCCTCCCCAATACTTGATTCTGGTCTTCATGCCATGAAGAAAATTAGTTCTTCATTCTTACATGTGTGAGATGAGATACCATTATGGTTTTGATTTGCAATTTCCTTGACTACAATGATAATGAACAGCTTTCATGTGACTATTGGACATCTATATCTCTTCTTGGGAAAAATACCTATTTTTTTCTTCTGTCCAAATTTTGTTTGGTCTATTTTTTGATTTTTTTGTTTCAGATTCCTGTAGATCTGGAATGTCAAATTATTTTCAGATGATAGCAGGCAACTATTATTTGTGCACTGAGTAAAGTCTCTCTCTCTTTTTTTTTAATTTCATTTAATGGCAGATTTTTGTTTGATGTGGCCCCAATAGTTTATATTTTGTTCTTTTGTTGTTGAGGAACAGTCTACAATACCTACCTGAAACCTGTGATGGAACATTTTGCTTGACTTTTCTTATATGTAATTTAGGGTATCAGTTCTTATACCTAAGACATTTATCATTGCCCTTTGTTTATGTTTTGGATTAGTACCATACTGTTTTGATTATTATAATTTTCTATTATGTTTCAGAACCTCAGAGTGTGATATTGCCATTCTTCCTTTTTCTTTTCTTTTTTTGGTCAGTAATGCTTAAATATTTGATATCCTGTGTGGTTCCATATGAATTTCAGTAATTTTGTTCTATTTCTTTGAAAAACAGTCCATTAAAATTTGATTGAATTGCACTGAATATTTATATTGTTTTTTGGCAAGTAGTTTTTTTCTACTACTTGCCAAAAACATTTTCACAATGTTACTTCTTCCAGTTCATATACAGGGATAATTCCATTACTTTGTATCTTTTTCTATTTCTTGGAATAATCTCATAATTTTTATTGTATAAATCCATCACTTCATTTCTTAAACTTACTGCTAGTTATTCAATTCTTTTCATTTTAGCTGTAAATTGGATTATTTTCTTGATTTTTTTCTATGTCTTTTTTGTATATATATGACATAACCTTATTATGTTGCAGCATTTTCCATTTACTCCTCCTATTTGGAGGGCTTTTGAGATAAATTGATGTTAATATTTTAAAACCCTTTTTGATATGATTCTAAAAATATTTTAATATATTTTATATATGTGGTGAATTATGTTGATTGATTTTCTGGATGTTGAGTATCACTTGGTCATAGCATTTGTCTATTCATTTATTGTTGAATTCAGTTTAGTAAGAGTTTTTTTTTTTTGATGATTTTTCATTATTGTTTATAGAGAAATTGGTCAGTAGTTTTTTTCTACTACTTTTGTGTGTGTGTGTGTGTGTCTTTCGATTTTATATTAGATCAATATTAACTTCATATAAAGTGTTTGGAGGTATTCTCTCTTTCTCTACTTTGTAGGAAAAGTATGAAATAGATAATATTAGTTTGTCTTTTAAAATTTGATACAACACGCTAGTGAAAACTTCTGGTTCTGGGCTTTTGTTTTTGGGAGATTTTTGGTTATTGTTTCAATTTCATTGCTTATAATGGGCTGTGATTTGTAATTGTCCCTCATTCAATAGAAGGTGGGTACATATTTTAAGAATTTGTCCATTTATCCATTTATCTTAGGTTACTTAATTGGCTAGTATCCAGATATTTTCACAGTAATCTCTTATCATTCTTCTGAATTTCTGATGCTCTTATTCTTTAAGATTTTTTTTTTTTGGAACTGGGGTACAGGCCAGAGATGTGGATGGTGAGAGGATTCACCAGAGACAGAGAGGGGAGTAGAAAAGGCAGATCTACAAAGTACACTGCTGAGGGGAGCAGTGGGCAGGTCAGGAGAGGCCTGCCTCTCTCTCCATGTGGATCTCCTCTGGGGCAGGCTGGATCGAACTCAGGCAGAAGTGGCTTGAGCTTCTTAGTGCTGTGTTTTAAACCCTGCGCCACCAGAGAGGACCCCTGATATCCTTTGGTTTCTGATACTATTTATTTTCCATTTTTTTCCCTTTGAGAGCCCAGCTACAGGATTGTCTGTTTTTAGATTTTTTGGAATAACTAACTTTTGGTTTTATTAATCATTTGTATTGTTTTTTTTTAAGATTTATTAATTTATGCATACAGAATTGGGGTACAGGCTGGAGGTGCAAGGGTGGTGAGAGGATGGTGAGAGTAGTGGGCCAGACAGGAGAGGTCTACTGTGCCATGTGAATGACCTCAAAGCTGAGGATCTAACTCACACCAAGTGGCCACAGCCAGCTTCACAGTGCTGCTCTTTAACTCGTTGTGCCACCAGGGAGGCCCCTTATTTTTATTTTCTAAATCATTTTTTTCTGCTCTCATTTTTATTTCTTTCCTCTTTATGGCTATTTCTTTTGTCAGTTACTTATTTTCTATTTTTTTAAAACATCATAAATATATAATAAAATTATAAATTCTATAATATTTATATTTATTTTTATTTTCTAAATCATTTTTTCTGCTCTCATTTTTATTTCTTTCCTCTTTATGGCTATTTCTTTTGTCAGTTACTTATTTTCTATTTTTTTAATACATCATAAATATATAATAAAATTATAAATTCTATAATACTCTCAATCTTATATAAGTTATCACATTTTAGTGATAAACATTCTCAAGAACATCTTGTTAACATGAAATGTATAGTGACTATAAATTGCAATTTATTAATCTAGAAATATGTGAAACATAAAATTGTTTGGAAGAATTTTTATGGTTAAGTGTTCAATTGTTTTGACTGTATCTTCACATTTTGTCAAGTCAGTGGTAGTTATCCCTTTAAATAGGAAAAAAAAATAACTTAATACATTAGTTAGAGCAGGGGTACTAACGTACTAAAGAGGTACCAATGGTCAAAGCTTTATTTCAAACATCAGAATTAATTTGAAATTTAGTCATAGCTCTGATCATATCTAAATATTCTTACTGAAGTATAATGCATGGATTTAGAAAAGTGCACTTAAGTATACTGCTTGATCAACTTTTATGAACTGAAATTCCCATTAATCAACACTCAGATAAAAATGTCAGTTATTATAAATCCTCATTGTAGCAACCAGGGTTGAGAACCACTAATCTGGTTAATGATGGTGCGATGACATTGGGCTTCAACAAATGGAGAATTGTTTTCAGGATGGAGTGGCAGGATAAAGTAAAACTTTTTGCTCATTTCTTGGAGAATGTAACTGCTAAAATTGGACTTGAAATGTGGCACAATTTAGAGACATGGGTCTTTAGGAAGTTTGGCTGCAAAGGAAAATGAAGTGAAGCAAGTCAAAAACAGAGTAGAACCCAAGCAAATATGACAAGTGTCGTCACACATGATTGTAATAAAGTGTATCATTTATGGGACAAATATAAACTACATCTTAATATAGTTATGATTTTGGCAGTTTTTTTTTTCTATTTAATGATATAATGAAAACCTACAATTGACATAAAGCACATGTAACCAGATACAGCCATTTGATAATATTTTATATGGCTTTCAAGTTGTATTCATTTAATTTACACTATGGAATTTTGAAAAAAGTGTTAAAACTATTAATTTTAGTTCTCCAATTTTAAAACTCTTAATTTTAGTTCTCCAGTTTTGAAAAGGAACCTCTTTTTACTTATTTTTAAATCTCCCAGTAACATAAGAAGTGGCAATTATTATAGTAAGCAAAAATCTTTTATTTCAGGTGTATCTGTACTCTGAATACAAAATTCATCTTATTATAAACAATTACCTCTATAACTTAAAATGATAATTAGCTCATTTGCATCTGTATGACTTTTAAAATGTTTCATACTACTTCAATAAATTGCATTCTGTATCATATCTATCAGTATCTCTTCAAGAAAATGAAGTTATATCTTTTTAGTAACGAGCAGCTTAATTTTTATTGGGCCAGCTATTTGATAATTAGTCATGCACTGTAAATCAAAATCCCAAGTCTTATTTTGGTTTCTTAATTGAAAATTATTGTTTCTTGGCTTTCTGGTTAAAAATGCAGCAAGTGTGAATGTGATCGATGTGGAATCTGGCAAAAACAGTTTGCGACAGTCAGAAGTTGATAGATCATTGCCCTGAAGGGACTTATAATGGTGGGTAAGCAGAAATCTCCAAATTAAAGATTAACTCATTAAGTTGCAAGTGCAAAGATAGCTCTGATATATATATATATATATATATATATAAAATCTCAGCATTTTGGCAAAAGTTCTTTTTACTTTTTCTCTTTTTTTACATTTTTTTTAAATATCAGAATCTACCAATTTGCACCAATGAAAAGAGATACTATGAAATTATTGGAAATCCAACTCTTTGGACAAAACATGAAAACATTCCTCATTAATGTCATGAACAAATATTGAATTTGTTATTTTAAATTACTTTGAAAACATTGACTAAAAACACCCTCCTCATCTGAGAACTAATCTGAGAGAACAGATGGCTACCCGAGTCTTGCCCCTAGTCATAAAATCATTTCAAATATGATACTGTTGAGGCTAACTAAAAGACTTTTCAAATAATAAGGAAAATATTGCTTCATTGAATGGCTGCATCTTGTTGCCATTTTTCTTCTGACAATCTTGGAGGATTTTCAGGGAATTTTGTTCATGTTTGTAGTTCTTTAGTTAAGAACAGCCACAGGGTTTTCCAGCTTTCATTTCTTGTTTCATAGTGGCCTGGCAGTCAGGACCCTGATGAGGTCCACAGCAGGGAACACTGTGAAATGCACCATAAATTTCAATGTGTGAAATCAAAGAGCTAAAAAAAAATCTGGGCACAAAAACCAGAGTTGGAGTTTGAAAATTACCTGGGCAAATGCACCCTGAAATAAATATAGCATTTTACCATTCCACATACAAAGTGAAGTATGTGGTTAAAAGTAGGTACCTTTCCAATAGTTCATAAAAGTGCAAGTTGATATATTCTAATCCAGAATAATCACACCATTTTTATTTGCTTATTTGCACAAAATTTCCTAAATGACACCTTGAGAGAATTTTGGTTGGTTTTAAGGAAGGCATTTAAAATAAAACTTTTCAATAAATGATGGTTTGGGCTTAAAAAGGAATTAGCAAGAAAGCCTGCAGAAACATAACTAGCTATGAATTATACCTTAGAATTAAAAAAAAATATTATCAACCTTCAAATAAAATTTAAAAATTGTATACATACACCTATCTCTAAAACTGTACAAGTTTTCAAAACTCTATAAAATAATGGAGTTGTGATAATTTAACTTAAATATATTTTCTTTATTGTAAAATTTTGTACAAAATTAATTAATATTTGAGGCTGAATTTCTTTTTCTTGGTTAGATTGTATTTTGGCCTGGGAGAATAATTAAAACCCATACTTATTTGCATATTTTTTTTTGTGTTAGGATATTTGTGTTTCAGTTCAAATTGATTGTATGCAGGCCTGATTCCATCAGTGGCTGTGTTTTGTTTAGTGTGTGTGTATGTATATGTATAT
>NW_004567115.1:2202284-2205383 GCF_000260355.1 Condylura cristata | reverse complement strand
TATGTATATGTATATGTACACATACATATATATATATATATATATGTATATGAATGGAGTTGGAGGGCTTAATGTTAAAGTAACTCAGAATAAGAAAGAAAAATACTTGCTCGTATATATAATATAGACAAATAAAGCATCAGATAGCAGCAACCAAAGCATACTTTAGAAATCTGACTGGGAAACAAAAGCCACCCAGTAGGGAGAGGAGAGATGGAGGGGACAGAGAGGGGGAGTTATAGTGAAGGACTATGGGTGCCTTGAATTGAATGTGATGTGGACATATACATTTTAAAAGGTGTTATCCTACATTTCTGAATCATATTGTGTCTTAAAACAATGTGGCCTTAACATAAAAATTCTAAAAACCAAAAATAATGTCAATGAATTTTGAGTCGTATTTAGGCCAATACTTGAACCTAAGACATGCACTCTATACCTCCACATCACCTAAACGACAAGTGTTCTAGATTGTATCTGGAGTATTTCTGCTGTTATAGTGGACATGCTGATGTTTTTCTTCAAATCTTCACTTTTTTTCTGAAAGAACATCTCCAATGTTAGTAGTCTTAGAAATAAGTATCATGGTGCTTGTGGATGCTGAATTAAGTCAATTATATTCATCTTCAGGAAATGTGAGTAAGCACAGAAACCATGCCAGTTAGTTGTAGCCAATGAAACTATGAATGAGTGATTCCCTAGGTACAAGTCGATGTTTTCATTTGAGGAGGGCTTTGATTTAACTATGAAGAAGAAGAGGTATAAGAAAGAGACAGAGATTGTCAAAAGTCAGGTCAAAGAAGCTTGGTTATCTTTGCAGCAGCTAATGTAGATTGACAGTTATTTACTTTCATTAGTTTTGTATCCTCATGTTTCTTGACTAAATAGATATACTGAGAGTTTCTTAGTGAAATTTCTATAAATGTAATTACTAAAAGAACAGATTTTTCAAAAAATAATATTTTACTTTTACATAATTTTGTGCCTTTTTCCATCTCAGTTGTAATCCCCATGGGATGAACAGATTTTTTTTTAGGGCTCTTTATATGTATTTTAAAAATGCCCTTTGGAAATGTTGAGTTGATGTGTGCTCATATAAGGTAGAGGACATCAACTATTTTCCTGTACTGAAAATATGTTTTTGGAGAATTAGACATGCAGTTGTTGCCACTACTAGTTATAACAATATACCTTGAACAATTCTGGTGATAAATACTTTGATATCTTGGTATAGAAAATTGAAGATATTTTTACTATAGTATTTTTCTGGAGTTGAAAACCATTACTTGTGGGGCACTTCTGCATATATTTAATAAAATATTACAAATGGATATTCAGTTAAACATGGCAACTTAAACATCATTACACACTATTCTCTCTTCCACTGAATGATAACCATATAAAACTTAGGGCTTCATAAGTCAAGGAGTGAGAGAAAATAAATAGCAGATATTTAGAGCTGCAAAGCAAGTAGACAAACAATAACAATATTAGCAGAATGGAAGAGTTGAAACTTCAATACAAGGAGAACTACAGCAACCTGTCTGCCCTGAATTACACTGGAAACATTCAGAATTTGGAGACTCCAGGTACCACTAAGAAAGGAATGAGAGTTGGAATATGTTAAAGATGAAAGTGTTCTCCACAACTAATTTCTTTCCACTGAAGCAGAGCTTCTGTGTCTCTCTCTCTCTTTAAAATTATATTTATTTAGGCAAAATGTTTCACATCATTGAATTTGCTATGCATCTAATCAACTTCTTAATGGATCACTCAAATATAATGAAGAGATAAGAATCTCCACATATAGCAGGATATAAATTAGTACAAATAAAATGGGAATTATATAGAAATACAGAAAATAGAAGAAAACAGACTGATTTATTAATCAGCAAGAATTAGACTATAGTGGTGAACTTAATGTAGTATATATATAAATTGTGATTTATACTAATACCTACTGAATCATATGTAATGCTAATACATACTGAATCATATGTAATGCTATGATGCAATGCTGTTTGTATAAATGAACAAACGAACAAACTTTAATCATAGGAAAGGGGAGATGTTGTATCCATGAAGCAAGAATAGGCTGTTATTATTATTTTTTTTTAATTAATTTATTTATTTGTGCATACAGAACTGGGGTACAGGCCAGAGGCTCAGGGGTGATGAGAGGCTTCACCAGAGACAGAGTGGGGAGCAGAACAGGCAGATCTACGAAGTACACTGCTGAAGGGAGCAGTGGGCGGGTCAGGAGAGGTCTGCCACGCCATGTGGTCACCTCCGGGGCAGGCGGGAAGCGGGAATCGAACTCATGCGGAAGTGGCTTCAGATTCTCAGTGCTGTGCTTTAACCCGCTGCGCCACCAGGGAGGGCCTAGGCTGTTATTTTTTACAAAGGGTCTGGGATATGAGTGCTTTTGGTAATTAAAACAATTTACAATTATAAAAAAATAATGTTAAGAAATAAAATGGAGTAAATTTTTGAAAAAGTAATATTAAAAGACAAAATATGAGCATTAGGCTATAAAAGAAAATTTGAAGATTTTCTTTTTTTAGGAAGTGCAACATTAAGAGAAATAAGAATTGTAGAAATAATATCAAAATAGAAATATTTATAATACAAGAAAAATGAATGATATGAGTCAACTGTTGGAATCATTTACTAAGTAACATAGTACATGAAGTTTGATGAAAATAATCTCAACTTAAAAAATCTATATGCAACAAACTCTCTGCTCTTGCAAAAAAGGACGTTTATATATGCAAGTTTTCAGCAAATATGCTCCAAAGATGTTTCCCTAATAAGGTACTGCTGTTGCACTACAATAGATATTAACCAAAATGAAAGGGTATGGACTTGGTCACAAAAGAGTGACAGAGGAAAGATCCAAGACAACAGCTTGAAAAAGACCTAGGCAGCAACCAGGTCAGGTTTCACAAGAGACCAGACCAGCAATAGAGGCGGATTTATGAGTTAAAATAATTTTTGTCCAATTTGATATATTTTGACTAGGTAGAAAAAATATTCTGATATAACAAATCTGTTAAAAATTTGGGCCTCCCTGGTGGCGCAGCGGGTTAAAGCACAGCA
>NW_004567115.1:2175252-2200989 GCF_000260355.1 Condylura cristata | reverse complement strand
TTCACATGACAAAATTTCGTTAACCAAAAGGGATAAAACTTTGTTGAAGTTTAAGTGAGATGGTATAAATAAAAATCTGTAACATGTTAATTTAAACTGCAAGTACCAACCACAAGTAAATTTTTAGTATTTCATCTTATTTCATTTTTTGTATGCATGTATGTGTATATATATATATATATATATATATATATATATAGTGTGTATATATATATATATATACACACATATATATATGTATGTATGCTTCTAAAAAAGTGTTTACTGAAAAGAAAATATCATTTACCAAGTATTATCTGTATTGTGCTTAATATATATACAGAACTCTGAGGATGATATGAGGGAATTGTAATGCATTTATTTTTAAGTATAGCTAAATTAATGAAGAGGCACCACTAGATATTTTAATAATTAAAATTTTACTACATTTAACTAAATGTGTATAAAGAAAGAAATGATTTTTTTAAAAATATATGTTTTTAAAGTGAAGGAAAAAAACAGTTGGAATTACATTACACTAAAAAACTTCTGTACAGCTAAAGAAACAATAACTAAAACAAAGAGACACCTTACTGATGGGGAGAAATTATTTGCATTCTATACAACGGATACATGACTGATTTCAGAGTTCAACACAAGGCAACAAAAACAAAAGAAATAATACAGACAAAAGATGGGCAGAAGAGCTAAAAAGACACTTTCCAAAGAGGAAATACAAATGGCCAACAGGTATATGAAAAAGTGCTCAACATCACTTAAAATTAGGGAAATTCAAATAAAAAACACAATCAGATACCAACTTAAACCAATGAGAGGGGAAATATTAAAAAAAAAAATCTGTAACAACAAAAAAATGCTGGTGAGGATGTGGAGAAAAATTAATACTCTTACATTGCTGGTCAGAATGCAAACTGGCCCAAACACTATTAAAAGCACTGTGGAGGTTGCTCAATTTACTAAAAATTCCATATGGCTCAGCAATTACTCATTCATGAATATACTGGAGGACATGAAAACATTAATTCAAAAGGATACCTGCACCCCAATGTTTATTGTAGCACTATTTACAATAGGTAAGATATGGAATTAACCCAAATGCCCAAAAATAGATGACTGGGTCAAGAAAATGTGGTATATAAACACCAAAGAATACTATTCAGCAATCAAAAAGATAAACTCATGCCATTTGCAGCAATCTCATACAATACATGTATGAGATTTATATGTATGATATCAACAATTCTGCTATCTATTAACATTTTTGTGCATATGAAAATTTATGATGATCATGCATCAAAAATCACCCACAAAACACCTCTGCACTGAGCAATGGACATCCAGTGAAGTAAGTCAGAAGGAAAATAAAAGTATGGCCTCCCTTATAGAAGTAATATAGGTAAACCATGTTAGAGATCAGGGAAAATAAAAGACAAAACTAGCCGGCAACTATAAAATTCATCAGAGGAAGAAGGAGAAGAGTTAAAAACGGGCAGGAAGAGCAAAAGAAACTATGGTGATTGTTCACAGGGAACTTGGTTGTGGGAATTTTATAAGGATTACACCTGAGATGAGAATACCACTGGACAAAAATGAATATTGGCATGGAATACATAGAGAAACATAAAAAATAAAACCATTAAACATCAAAGAATAAAAAAAAATGAAAGCATGACATTGGAAAATTACTTTTAAAATGGAAAATTTGAAGGCTTTTTTTTTTGCAATGGCATTTGCCTAGAAAGCCTGCTAAAAAATATTCATGTTACCTTAGAATCAACTTACTAAAATTTATTTTTCACTTAAAAAATAAAATTTCCAAAAGTTAAAAAAAAATAGTTTTCATGTGACTGAAGGTAAATGTATGGGAAAGAGAAAACTAACAATTGTTTTGAAGTAAATTGATTATATATATCTTTCTGAGTCCACATATATACCTATGTCTTTGTCCACATTTCTATTAAGTTGTATGCTAATTTACATACACTTTTTTTTTTTACGTACAATATTGCTACTACTCTTTTTCTCATTTTACTAGAGAGAGAAACAAACTTGGCAGAGAAAATAACCAAGATCATATTTGGTGAGCTGGAGACATCTATCACCTTCCAAACTGTTCTACTCCAGTCCAGTAGAACATTCTGCAATGATGGGAATTTTTTTTAAAAGACTTTTAAATTTATGCATACAGAAATAGGGTACAGGCCAGAGGTACAGGGTGGCGAGAGGATTCACCAGAAACAGAGTGGGGAGCAGAATAGGCAGACTGAAGAAGTACACTGCAGAGGGGAGCAGATGGCAAGACAGGAGAGGTCTGCTGTGCCATGCGGATCACCTCCTGGGCGGGAACCGAACTCGCAATGAAGCGGCCACAGCTTGACTTAGCTTCGCAGTGCACCGCTCCAACCTACTGCACCACCAGGGAGGGCCCAATGGGAATGTTTTGCATTTAAGAAGTTCATTTAAACAGCCACTAGTGACATATGATTGCTGAGAACTTGCTACATGGTTGTATTACCTGGGGGAATTAATTTTTAAATTTTAATTCATTTAAAATCATTTAAGTTGTGCCCTCCCTCGTGGTTAAATGGGTTTAAGCAGTTCACTGCAAGCTAGTGACCACCACGTCAGTGTTGGTTCCATTCCCAGCCCTGAAGGAGATCCACATGGCACAGCAAACCTCTCCTGTCTCACCGACTGCTCCCCTCAGCAGTGTATTTCATTGATCTGCCTGTTCTGCTCCCCACTCTGTCTCTGGTGAATCATCTCACTACCCCTGTACCTCTGACCTGTACCCCAGTTCTGTATGAATAAATAAATCTTAAAAGAAAATATTTAATAGCTAGTTCCAGAACCTAGAGGAGTAGGTAGGTAGTGGAGATACATCCATAGAAAAGGGAGAGAACAAAGGGATTGAAGGTTTGAGATAGTTCAGAAGTGTGGTTTAAATCTGTGTGGAAGAATTGGGCTTAGCAAAGAGAAATAATAATTCTGTTGTTACAGGAGGGTAAAGGAAAATATTTACATGGAGTAAACGAATAGATTGGAAATGAGACTATGTCATGGCAACGAAATATGAGGAAAAGGGAAGAGTGAGGGATGGAAAGTAGATGGATATTTAGGAGGAATTACAATGGATTGTGTTCTTGTCTATATAAAGATATTATGAAATGTTATGTAAAAATTACATAAGTTACCTGATTGTAGAACAAGGGAACCTTAACTAATGGAAGATGGACTTATACCTATTCACATTTTTATTTGTCATTTTGTCTTTAACCCTTATATATATATATATATGTATTGTCTTTAGCCCATATATATATATATATATATATATATATGTATTTGGTAAACTCATTTCTAAGACTTATATATATAAGTTTAAAATATCATACAAGAAGTCTTAGAAATGAGTTACCAAATAATAATAAATCACACTTCTGGGAAGTGTTGAGGTTTCTGCAGACATTTAAGCTTTATAAGAACAAGTACTCACATGTTTATTTTTGCTTCTTTTTAAAAAGAAATAATTTTCTACTGAATTTCTAATGAAAAGAATGATTTAAGAAATGTATAACTTTATATAATTTTAAAAATATAATTCTATAGATTTTTACCTGTGATCATTAAGGGATCTTGGTGGGAAAAAATATAAGATGGATATTGTGAATGGGTCTAGCAATATTAGACAGTAACAAATTTATTTCTGAGAAAGTAGTTTGGATGTAATATTGGGGTCCCCTTACTGATCACTATATATTATCAATGCTATGCTTTGTATGAATAGATATTTCCCAAATCCCATACATTATCAGAAAATTATATGTCACTAAAAATCATTCACATGAAATCTTAAGTGCAGGTTTTTTTTTTTTTTTTTCCCTATCTTTCTCTCCTTACTGGCCAGATACTTGTTTTTCTCCACTCATATCTTCTAACATAAGGACTCTCTTCTCTGGAAAAATAATTATGAGGGGTTCCCTGATATTTGAACTGAGACCAGCAACCACTTTTCTTCAACAGTAAGATGGCAAAAATACAAATGGCAAAACAGACTCTTGTCAAGTTTATGCACATTTTAGCTCCATTTTCAATAGAATGAGATTATAGACATCATTCTTTCTTCCTGAGCCTACTTAACCTATCAGCCACCTTTTCTTACATTCAACTTTTATGAAACTAAAAACACTATGAGGCCCTATACCAGTGCCAAATATGAGGCTATATAAATGGAAATATCTAAAATGTAAGAAGACAGAAAATGAAATGTCTTTGTGATCTCAGTTCTATACTTAAATATGGGACTAAGGAACAATACATGTAAGATATCAACGATTCTGCTATCTATTAACGTTTTTGTGCATATGAAAATTTATGATGATCATGCATCAAAAATCACCCACAAAAAACCTCTGCACTGAGCAATGGACATTGGACATTGCTTGTTAAATGATAGATGTTGCTTAGCCTGTCTTCGTGCAGTGATGCTCTTCTGTAAATACATATGTGTTTTCCTCAGTCAGTAGAAACATTTGTAAAGAAATATGTGGCAAAATAATGTATAATTTTAAACTATACTCAGCTTGCATTAGTCTGCACATAACTTGGTTGCTCTGGGTGATCTAGCACAAGGGAGATTACCCTCCCCCCCCAAACTCAGTGAGAAAAGTTTCTTCATTTTTGTTTATGACTCCTGAGAGGGCATAGCACTCCTTTACATTTAGAGAAAAGCAAACAAAATCACAGAACAAAAATTATGTTGAAATAGTAAATCCTAATAACCATTTGTTTTAAAGCTGAGGGTATTTTGCCACTTAATATTCAGAATCCAACATATGCATATTTTAAGTAGAAATGAATGGAATTCTAGGGACTTGAATACTTGAATTCCACATTGACTCAGTGGCAGAAGGGGATCACTCTCCAATTCCAGGATCTTGGCAGAAGACACTTAAAATTTTAAGATTGATAATGTTGAACATGAAACCTAACACTAGGTCTTTTCTCACTAATACATATAACTTAAAGTACTTAACTCTTCATGAAAAATTCTGCTGCTTTTTGTTTTTTGATATTTTGACCATTTTTAAACACTTGCACACTGACAGAGAGCAGGGTCTTGGGGAGGATGGCATGCAATCTATGTTAGAAGACAAAAATAAATGCTTTCTCTCTAATAGCACTAGTTTGTGTTTACAACTGGTGGGATATTAAAATAAGGTAGGTGGATATGACCATAGAAGGCCTGGGGACATTGCTTTTTGGGAAGGCTTGCTTGCAGGTTAAGAAAACAAGAAAGGTTTGTATTTACCCCCTTTTCATTCCTGCCACACATTTAATATTTCACTGCTGTTTAACAATTTTTGTAGTTTCCTTCAAGACTTGGAGGAGATTTAATTCCTACTATGCCACCGTCTGACATGATCGTGGGTAGACGATGGCATTCTGAGTTATAACCATATTAATTGCTGAATAAAGGCTATAATCCTTCTCTCTTTGAAGCCCAAGGCTGATTTTTAGGCAACACTTCAAAAGCAGAGCACAACTGAAGAAGCAAATTTCCTACCAGCACTGAATTACCATGATTGACTCGGCTTGCGTTAGTCTACATGTGCCTTACATATTTGGATACTCAACCAAATGATTTGATTTTGATATTCAGGAGCAAAGAAAGTATCTTTTATTATCTAAAAAGTGAACTATAACTCCTTGTGAGCTATTTAAATGTTTTCTTTTTAAAAAACATTAGAAATAAAAACACCTTTTCTTATATTAGAAACCACCACACTTAAAAAATTCTCCACTCTCCCCCTGGCCACCCCCCTACACCCCAGTGTTTTGGCACACCATCATATAAAGCCATCAGTATGAGTCCACTATGATTAATGACAAAAGTTTATGTAAATAAGGCATTTAAGACATTCTCAAATTATAACTCATGGAATTCTTAAAACTAATTTTTTAAGAATTGCAATTGCAACCAAATTTTTAACATAAGAAAGTATACAGTATGCATGAAGTTCTTTGATACAAAACAAAATCTCCAGATCTCTTCTATGGGGACTTTTACATATAGGACTTGCCTCATATATTTAGTGGGCTGTTTGAGAAAGATTAACAGTATTTCAGATCAAAGGAAGACCCTGCTGCATGGTCTTACGAGATTGTCATTCACTCCCATTATGGCTTATTTGCACAAGATTTTCATGTAATATGAGCCATTGTTTTGATGGCAGTGATTTGACATAAAGACAGAGCCGAACTGCATCTCAGCCTCCTTGTCAGTCAGACTGGGGGGTATCTTGGTCCCAAAGAAGTTGCTAATCATAAAAGGCAACTGTTACCCAGTTATGGATCAGCCCCTTGTGCTCCTCACCATACAACCTATCTCCTACCCCCACCTCTTTGTTTTTAAGGTGGAAAAGTTCTTCAAAGTGCATGGATACCATAAAAATGAGAATAATGCCTATTTGTGCAAGATTAGATACAGTTTAACCAAAGCCTCAGATACCTTATTCAAAAGAGCAAGTTCAGAGCTATTTTAGAATGGAAACTCCTTTAGAAGAATATTACTTTTTCTTATGCTATCTGCATATTTTGATTTAAAATACTTGATAAGAAATTATGTCTGAACTATATTCTAAACTTTTTCCTAATCTATATTTGTCTTTCTGCTGATTAAATTTCATAGTTTTGCATGGGATATGTATTTACATACTCTAGTCTACCAATATTCTCTGCTTCTTTCTTCCTCCAAATTATATTTTAAAGAAAAAGTGAGAGAGGTATATCTGTTCTTCAATGATGTATGACAACATAAATGAAAAGAAATATTCAGCCAATTTTATATGGCTTCAAATGTAATTCCATTTGACTCTTATTAATTCTATTCAGAATTTACAACAAAATAGGACATTTAGATTCATTAAATACACAAATATGAAAAACATTAAAAATGATTGTTCCAGGATTAAATATAAAATTTTAAAAATGAAAATAACACTGGAAAATCTTTCATAGTGTCTGTCTGACTTGAGTTTTCTAAGTGAATGCATTTAAAATTGGAATTGGAATTTTTATATGGAATTTGTTATTTCTAGAAAGATGCTGATTGGTTTCTATATTTTCTATACAAAAATGCATCCAAATAATTAATTTTCAAACCTGTAGTATATAAACCCTAGTAATAACAAAATTTTATATTTAAAATAATTTTGAGTATATATTTTTTTCGATTTTTGATGCTTAAATTCTTTATAGTAGTCGTAATTCATAGAACAAAAGAAAAAAGGTAACACATGATTTTACAATATTGGAGAACTTGCTTAAAAATCAGAAAACAGTCTATACTCATTTTTAAACATTTTGAAAAAATAGAACCTAATACGAATTTTTGTTTTCAAATTGTTTTTCTGCTCAATCTCAATGAATTAATTAATTTTATATTTCTCACATAATCTTAGTAAACAAATAAGCTGTTAAATAAATGTGTATATTTTAGGACTCCATTAAAAGCTAGTCTTAAATTAGCATGCTCAATGAAATATTTCTAAAATATGAATTTAATTAAAATATTAAAAATTAAAAATGAGGTAGTAACCAGTATATTTTCTTCCAACTTATAGTTTGAGAATGTTTAAATATGCAAAAAGTTGAAAGCATATTACAATTAAACTAAATCAAGTTATTCACATTTTTGCCATCCTAAACTATTTGAAGTCATTACACCTCTAAATTTTTCAGAATTCATGTGCTAAATACAAGATAATCCTTTTCACTAGAAAATTAAAATATTTCTATAAAATCTAGTAATCAAAATGTTTAAGAGAAATTAAAGAGTAAATAAAACTCAGATAAAATTAAAATGTGTGTCCTTAATGGCAAATAAAATAATTTTTGTGATATATTACATAAGTATTTTTCTGTTAATTTAAATTAAATTAAATTCTAATATTCGTACTGTTTCCACTGGAATTTATAGGCAGCTTTGAGAAACAAATAAGCTGTTAACTAAATGTGTTTTGCTTGGTGAAACATTTAAAAATACATGAACTTTAGCGCCCTCTACATTTGAATAGCATATGAAAAAGATTTCACAAGGTGAGAAAAGCAGCATTTTAACAATAATAACTGCGGGCTTAGGGGCAAATGATGTGATTGTAGCACATTACAAAATTGCACGGTAATGTTGCATGTGAATTTACAGTATTTTAAACCATTGATTTAGTGTGGGAAATCAAAATCTGTATACTCGATATTGAGCCATTCAGCAAACAAACTGACAGAAATAATAGTCTAAGAGGAAATAAAAGGTACTCTAGGAAAATGCATCAACTTATTCCAAACAATAAACCTAACCATACTATTTAATAGATTTTCAGGAATCACTTGCAAGGAGTTAAAATTTTTGTTTATGTAAAGTGGCTTTGGAATGCTTTCAAATTGGGAATTGGAATGCTTTTAAATGCATGCTTTTTAATATTCAAATATTGAAGAAAATACAGACTTAAAAGCTAACATTTAATGCATTTGCCCGAGCTAAAGTAACTTATACGTTTAAATATATTTTTCAGATTGTCATAATATTGTTGTTTATAAAATTGTGATGAAATATGTAAGAATAGAATCAAACATCTTACATGTCAACACTGGTCTTTGTAATTTATTAGCAAAACTACACCCCTACAAATCACACTATTTCCTCTAAATAATTAATAAGACAAAAATTATACACACATGTTAAACCATTTAAATATTACAGATATTATTGCACTGAATAAAAATTTGAAATATGTATTACAAGTCCTTTCTTCAATCACAGATGCTTTATTTTATAACAACTAAATTTCAATTTATCTTAGGAATCAATTTAGTTAAAAAAATGTGGTTAATGGGAATCAAATCAATCCAATGTATTGCTACTTGAAAGGTTGTTATTTTGTTTAGTTTTGATTTTTAGTATGACTTTTTCACTTAATATAAATACTGCCTGTTTTAAAAATATTTTGCTAAATAAATGTTTTACATGCATCTTGATACTGTTTTACTATTTAGTGTTGAATGTAACTTAAGTATTATAGCCTGAAGTAGAAACATTTTAGTAAATTACTTGAAGCTGTTAGTTGGCACAGTTTAAGATAACTAACAACAACAACAAAAAAAGTAAACATGGTGTACTATTCCTAATTAATTTAATGCAAGAGTTTCAGTGTCTGAGTCACTTAATTTAAATGGAAAATATCACAAAATTGAAAATTAATAATTATCAAACACGTACATTATTTTTTAAAATGTTTTGACACATATCATCTTAAATAATTTAAAATCTAGTAGAATGCTTTGTACATTTTAAGTTTCAGTAAATCTGAATAATAAATAACTTGTGAAAAAAATCCTTTTCGAAATTATTAGGTTTACAGTGCCACACACACACACACACACACACACAATCCTAGAGCATTCTCTAAATCTATAAATACAAAATACCAGAGGCTCCGGGGATCGTCTTGTTCACTTTAAGAGCAAATTAAAACAGTGAAAAGAATGGTGCAAATAATTGTTTCATATGTTCTTTGCTTGTGACTGCTGTAATCATCGGACCTGATTTACAAATGTAGACTTGAAGGTTTCTCAGCTTCCTGCAGGGTAGAAGACTGTTACTTTGGCACTCACCCTCTCGTCCTTGTAATCACCACTCAAAAGTGAGCCCGGTACCTCCAATTCCCAGTCTCTTGATTGAACACCTCATTCTGTGCTAACAAGGTGTCCAAGGTATTTGAACAGGGGTTCCAGTCAGAAAATTGTTAATGGTTTTGCTCATTAAGAGTTGCTGTACTATATTTGGTAATTTGGTAACTGTCTAAATTGCAAGTTGATTTCCCCCCCTTTTAGTTTAAGGAATGATGCTAAATTTAAGACAGTAATAGTAGTACTTCTGTTCAAAAATTGGCAAGGAGAGTTGAGTGGTATCTGTATTATTAAGCAAAAGTTTTCACAGAATTGATAAAATTAACTTCTAAGTCTATGTTTCTTCTACAGTTATTTTCAACATGTGATTCAAACAAAGTTAAGAAAAAGAAATTTCGCAGAGTGCACTATGATATTGCTAAGATTTCCTGGAACTTTAGAGATCAGCAGGAAGCAACAAAAAATATTTATTTAAAAATAAGAGAAACAATAGAGCTATGACAGTGTTTCTAAATACTTCATACTCGAATAAAATTGATAAGTTCTATTTGACTCCGACTTTATGTCTATAACTGTACATATTCAAAAACCCATTTTGCAAATTTCATTTTTTAAAAGCATGTAAGTGATGTTGATATTATTTACTATTGAAATGACTTTATGATCATTAATTACAAAGTCTATTTTTTGTTCGAAGAGAGGCAATTATAACAGCTATATGTTTCTACTGCATGGTCAATAAAAATAATTTCAGATTTGATCTGAATAACTAAAATTGACCTTTAGTAATATATATAAAGTCCTGAAAACATTTTTCATGAGTCTAAATAATTTACCTCTATAGGAATGGTCTTAACAATCTCAAATTACTTGAAGAATGTATTTCTTTGTATTTTCCTATTTTATAAAATATATACTTCTCAAGAGGACTTATTAAAATAATCAATGCCTACATATTCTTTGGTTTAGTTTAAAACCAGTGATCTACTCTATCAGTTTGGATTTAAAAGGGAGAACATTTCTGAAAAGAGTTCTTATACATCTATTTGTTTCATTTTTAATCATGAAAGGCTTTGCTTAGTTTGGCAGCAATAACTGGATGGATTTATTTTAAATTATTTTTAGTGATTTGGACAGTTGCCATTTTATCATAGAGATGAAAATATGGGAGATGAGATTCAGTTGGGGATACAAGTTTCCCCCTTTTATGAAGCTATTTTAAAGTGATTTATGTGCCAGTTTTTTTTTTTTTTTCAGTGTTGCTATTATGTCCCTGCTGCTGAGTGTGACAATGTTGTGCTGGCTAACATTTTGATAATAATTTATTGGGATGAGGTTTTTTTTGCCTGGAGTTCAGCCTACAATCCTTTTAACACTCTGCTAAAAGGCATAAGTTCTTTACAGGCTTATTTATTTTTCACTTTGGACTGTGCACTCACACAAAACCTGCCTACATAAATCTGCAACTTTTCTTTTTGAATTGGAAGTTGAATACAGACCATGACTTGTGCGTATATAAAAATGCAGAAATAATGCCCCCCTACTGCGTAAGTATTTTTGTTTTTCATGAATCAAGCCCAAAGTTATTTAAATTAATTCTAGTCTCATCATGGTAATAGAATATCATTTTTGACCTCTTAAAAATACTAATGCATGGAAGTAATTTTACTGGTTATTTGACCAAGTTTCTCATACATTTTAAAATTCTGTAACACAAAGAAAAAAATTGATGACTGCAGTTTCATGTTAACAGGCTATGATCAATCATCACAAAATATAATTTTTAATGTTTACAAACCATTATACTCTTCATTATATCTCTGAAAATCTAGAAAACAAAGAATTTGTGTTTTTTCCCATGTGTTTTCATACAATTGATTAATTAATCAGGAATCTGAAATTTTGCTCTTGAAAATTAGATGGTATGAGTTAGAAATTTTATCACATATCCAAGTTGGGCACATTTGCTTTAATATAAAGATTCAGACCTCTCTTTTTGTTTGGTTATATGCACAAGTAGATTTAGAATATAATTTAATGCTATACCTCACTTTAGTTGTAAGTAAAATAAATTATTTTTAATTTGACATTTTCAATCTCTAATATATATATATTATATTATATTAACACACACACATATGTGTGTATATATGTATATATATATATATATAGTTCCAGTTGTTTGGCAGGATAGAGAGAATTTAATATGTCCATGAATATATTAGGATGATTTTGTTAGAATTTGGGGCAAGTAAAACTAGGGGATAATTTAAGAAATACTTGCTAGGGAAATGCACTGAGTTTCATAGTTATGTATATGCAATTTTTATACTATATACTCTGATTTTCTTAATAAAGCTAAATACTAAAAAGATAAAATTGTTTTATGGTGTTTTGGATAAGTATTATCAATGCGTATGGCTTATTTTATGAATTGGTTTCTTTAACTGGTCCTGGGAATTACTCAGAATTTATTTATGGAAAACTGTAAAGAATAAGCTATTAAGCAAGGTATTTTAGTGTTGGTTGTAACTTTATATCATAGGCTTTATTTTAGTCCTGAACATCATTATACAACAGAGTTGGTTTCACAAAAGGAAAATCACAATTTTTTTATGTGAAAGTTTATCTTAGCTATATGGCTTATGAAATAACTTACTATTTGTTTTTAATAATTGCTATGCTGTATGCTTTAGTTTGAAATCTACTTTCTGTAAGAAGATAATGTATTTATTACTTTGAAAGCTAATAATTTATCAGTAAAAGTGCAGTGAGCATTTATATATCTGTATTTCTTAGTTTTATTTGTTATTGCAAATAGTAAAATAATCATTGCTTAGATCTCTTAGGTCTTAAGTCATGATTATGATAAATCTAGTCAATTTAATTTGATGTTAAGAGTTGCCTTTTATGTGACTACATATGATTAATTTCTAGTTTTATAAACATTTTTTCCTAGACTGAATTTATCCTAGTGTTGAGAGAGTTGGACTCATATTGCTGTTCAGAGGAATTCACATGTTCTTAATCTCATCTATCAGCTGTAAAAATTAAGTCAGGGTTGGAAGGGATCTTAAGTTTTGCAAGTGGGAAAAATGAGATACACAGTGAAAATAGACTTGCACTTCTTCTTCTTTTTTTTTATAGAGCTGGAATATAGTATCAAGGGACATTTTATATGAATTAACTCAAGGGCTTTATTTTGTAGATGAGGAAGTAGAATAGGAAAGTAGGATTTTTCTCAAAGTCCCAATTCTAGTAAGCAGTCCTTACCACCCAAGTCAGTTTCTCTCCATTCCCCTAACCTCCCATTAACATTAAGATCAGTACCTCTTTGAATGATTGCATTTAATAAAAAAAATAGCTGTTGCACTTTTTTAGAGCCACTGAATTAATGTAGATGAACTGACTCTACTGTATGTGTATTTATTACCTATTAAGACCCATTTAAATCATTCTTACACACTAATTTATGGTACAATGAAAAGAAATGTCATTATAAAATGAAGTTTTGTTAAAATTACTAGCAAATTTAGAAGGGAGATTGTTATTTTATTGATGTCATGATTATGGGAAATATGAAAAGAAGTCATTTTTATAGGTTTCATGATGGTTTGGTGTTCATGTTATTTTCATGTTACTTCACTTGACCCATGTTTTAGAGGAAAGCTTTCAGTATGTGCATGTGCGTATGTGTATATGTAGGGTCATATTATAGAGTGTTTATCTATCAGTGTCCATTCTAATGTCTAGAAATAATCACATGTGTTTAATTAGAGGAGACAGGAAAATACTTGTAGGAAAAATTTCTGGTATTCAGTCAAGTGATAAATGCTATTGTATGATTATTTTATGTAGTGGTGTGGTCTAAATCTATGAGACTATTGACAAGAGAGCTATTATATAATCAGAGCTGGTCAAGGACTCCATGAGGTAAATTTCTAGAAAAATCCATAATTTTGAATAGGAGATAATATTACCAGCAAGGGATATAAAGAAGGTTATTATAAAAAGAACTAACCATATTATCTGGCCTACTGGAATATGCACTGTAATTAGAATATACAATCTTCTCTCACATTTCTGTGTATGTATTCATATAATGCTACCACTTAAGATATGTTTGTTCATTTATCTCAAAATGTTGAAAGCCCTTCAAAACCTCACTGAAGTGATGTACCTTTAACTCTGCTGAACTTTTTCTTGCTTAAAATAAAACAAACTAATATGTGCATGTGTGGAGATGTATATGTATGGTTAATTTCTATAATGCATTTTTCTTGCTAATAAAATGTGCCTCATGTTGGATTCTAAAGTATAAGAGTAATAAATGTAAAACATTTATTTTAAGCATTCAGTGTTCTGATATCAGACAAAACCATGTTAACACTTTGATATCTATTTGTTTATAAATACACATGCATACACATATATGCATACTATGTACAAATTACATTTATCCATGACAATTGAAATGATACTATCACACAAACATTATCCAATTTATATAATTTTAATTGCTTTGATAACTTAATGTAATATTGTGAACATTGCCCTTAGATTACTTTATTATTATTATTTTGGTAACCAAAATTAAAAAAAAAATCTGTTTTTTAACTGAACAGATGTGGGTTTTATAGAAAGAAAACTGAGGTGGTGTGGAAGACAGATTTTAGGGAAAAAAAAGTACTATAATTTCCCAGGCAAGAGTCAATAAAGATATAGAAAAGGCAATGGCAGTGAGCAGCAGAGATGGGTAAATAATCATGTTGAGTGACTAGACAGCAGTCAAATGGATTAAGGATCTTAATGGAGCCCATGAACTTGCCAGTTACTAAATTGTTAGTGATATTTGTGAGAATTGTTTGGAAGAAGTAGAGGGGGAAGAATAAATAGAGCTTGGATAAAGAAGTAAATTAAGGATAAGAAGTTAGTTGTTGCAAATGGATTCATCAAGTATTTGACAGAGGGTTGGGGGTAAATAGGAGAGACAGCACTAGAAAAGAAAACAAATATATTTTGGTTTAAAGTGGGCAGCACAAATGGAGAAGGGAGAAAAAGAAGTTCTCAATGACACATGAAGTATAGAAGTACACAAAGTTCTCAAGGACACAAGAAGTATAGAATATAAAAAAATATATACCTATTTATAATCCATATATTTTTATGCCTATTTGTAGCTAGGTGACTTAGAATTTGAAATTGAAGGCATGAAAATATATATCGCAATGGAAATATACATCTTATTATGAATAAATACTCTGCAATTTTTGTATTGAGCAGTAGTATCACCTCTGTAATTTGAAGCTAATTTGCAAACTCCTTCCATTGTAGAATTGCAATAGTTCAATCTTTACAATTTATAAAGTAGACTTTGTTTTTACTTCTGTTTTATAGATAAGAAAACTGAGACATAGAAACATTAAATTACATGACCAAAGAGATACGGTATTCAAATCAACACAATCCGATGCCAGCATTCAGATATCTATTATTTTCCTATTTCTAATATGCATAGAAAGAAGAATTAGGAAGATATTCATTTGTGATATTTTGACTAATTCTGTTGCTGGAATTTGACGTTGATGGTGGTAGTGTTTGTAGTTTCTGAAGTAGAAATACCAGTATCTAAATTCCAGCCCTGCTTAAGTAATTTAGTTAAACTTGGTAAAGCTTTAGTTTTACTAACTTTGAAATGGGAGAACAACCTAACTCTTGAAAAAATTTTGAAAAATTGATTATCTAATTCATAGGAAGAGATAGAATAATGTCTGGCAAATCTTAAATTATCAAGCTTTTTAAGTTCTTTTCATTATGCTGCCTCTAAATGTTGAAGTGACTGTCAGAGAAACCTGTTTTTGGCTTTTGGCATTTGCTTTTCCCCCCTCGTACTAGTCAACAAATTCTTCAAGGGCAATTACAGGATATTTTGTCTTTTTTATTCCTTGGACCCAACTTGGTGTTGGAAGGTTTTAGGTATTCAATATATCCTGTGAAATAAGAAACTTCAAAGAACATGTGAATGCTTATATAATTTAAAAAATACTTATAGAAGTATGAAATTTGATAGAAATGGTGGGAAATAAAGGTAAGAATATTATATAAGACAATGGGTACATAAATACAAGAATATGGTCAGACACATTGAGAAAGGGGTAGAGGATGTCCATACGACCATGCACGATGATGTAGTGAGGGTAATTTTCTCAACTATTGATATGAACAAATATGGATAAAAATTGGCAGCACTACAATAGTAGGGGAATTTAACACTACATTTTCATCAATAAGCAGATCAACCTGAAAAAAAAAAAAACTATAGGGGAAAAAAACATTACATGAAGAAATATATTAATAGACCTTTATAGGACAATGACCACAAAAAAGCTGGATACACATTTTTCTCAAGTCCACACAGAATATTCTCAAGGATAGACCATATTTTAGGTGATAAAATAGGTATCAATAAATTAATGAAGACTGACATAATATGAAGCATCAAGTCCCTAATATTTATTTATTTTTTTAAATAAATTTGTGAAAAGTAGTAAATTAAGGGAAAAGAAGTATTGGCATTGTATTTTAACTCAGGGTGTCAAGCAACTAAAGAATTAATGAATTGTAATTACGCAAATCAATCTGGCTAGTAAATGATACATTTCTATTTTATTTATTACTGCTTTACTATTTTAATTAGTTTATCATTATACATATATACATATATATGTATACATACATATTATATATATATATATGCTTTTTAAAATAAAGAATTTGTTGAAGTAAGTTAAACATGAGTAATAAAAGTGATAGTATGCTTTGACTTTCAAGTTCTATTTCTCAGACTTTCAATTTCTATTTTTGGTTCCAATATATCAAAGATTAAGGACATTCAGAATAACTCAGAAATTAGCGTACTGTGCTTCCTAGTTTCTTTTTATTAGAGCAATTATGCATTTATAATATTTTTTTATTGTCATATTAGATTACATTTGAATTTGAATAAAGGTTTGTTTTTTCTTTTTCTCTTTATTTATACCTTTTCCTTCCATCTTCTCTAAATTTCTGTTTTCTGTTCATTTATATACTTGCTTTCTCTCTCTCCCTCCCTCTTGCTCTTTCATTTTACATTAAAATCAAGAACATTTTAATTTTTTCTGTTCTTTTTTTTCTTTTTAGTTGTGTGATGCTCATATAACTCTGAAACTCAGATTGACTGACCCTATACAAAATGGGAAAATTAACTTACCCAAGAAAGGAAAAATTTATAATCATCCCTGTAGATGTCAAAAAGACATTGTTGCAAATTTAACATTCATTTTTTATCATAAACTGCTAAAAAGAAAAATATTTCTTGATACATTTTTTATATATGATAAATATTTATATTTAAGGAATATAGAAAAACACAAGATTATAACTTCCTTCATTACTATTTAAAGTGTTTTAGAATTACTGGCCATGTAAAAAAAAATAAAGGTTAAAATTTAGCAAGGAATTGGGAAAGTTATTTTATTCACAGATAATATGATTGATTAAATAAATTCTAGATGATAAAATGAAAACATTAGAATAATATGTTATGCCACTTTTTAAAAATATTTATGCTTAGATTTTAGAATGTTTTTCACTATCACTGTTAACTTATAACATTCATTCAATCAAGGATGTAATCATAACTCACTTACTTAAAATTGAATTTTACATATGAAAGCATTTAACTTAGCAAATGAAGAGGAGAGGAAAGAATCTTGGATAATAATTATGGAAATATGTTAAGAAAAGGAATTATTTAACAAATTAGATGAGAATTTAGAGTAATGGAAGGATACTCAAAGAATTTACAGTTATAGAAACCTAGATGGTAGGAGAATACAATCAAATGAGAGTAATTTGAAAAAAAAAATGAACATGGAAAATTAAAGAGTGTACATTTAGAAGACCAGTAGTCACTATTTCATAGAGTCATTTCAGAAAAGGGTAGATAGGACACTGAAAGGGTAAATATGAGACTGAAATGAGATACTGTACTCTAAGAAAATTGAGGCAGAAAAAGCTGGCAATTTAAGATCAGTTATTATATAATTTTGTTTACATTGGAAATTCTTGTAGCAGAATGTAGGAGAGTTTAAAGATGATTCTATATACTGTAGGAAGTAAAGACTACAATCAGTAGTAAAAATAGATTTAAATCTTTTTAACCATTATAACCATTGAGGACAATTCTGTGTCAGAGATTGGCATCAAAGTGAGAAAGCAAATATTATTTAAAATGTTTAAGATATAATTCCTGGGCCCTCCCTGGTGGCTCAGCAGGTTAAAGCACAGCACTGAGAAGCTAAAGCCACTGGAGTATGAACTCTATCCTGCCTGCCCCAGAGGTGATCACATGGCGAAAGCAGATCTTTCCTGACCCACCCCCTGCACCCCTCAGCAGTGTACTTCGTCAGTGGGCTTGTTCTGCTTCCCACTCTGTCTCTGGTGAAACCTCTCACCACCCCTGCCCTGCACCTCTGGCTTGTACCTCAATTCTGTATGCACAAATAAATAAGCAAATCTTTAAAAAAAAAAAAAAGATATAACAATTGTCAGTATCAAGTAGGAAGAGATATTTTAATAGTGTGTTATGTGACAGTCATGGCATTAATAACTTAATAAAATATGAGAAAGCTTGATATACTTTTGTCATAATGTCATATGATAACAAATATAAGAAGGACTAAATATTTTTTGAGCAGGAAAGGATCCAGTAGAGACTAAAAATGCATATTATAATATGAGAGGAACATAATCAGCTCCCACTGGACTTCAAAGAAGATACTCAAAGTAATTAACCTGACCTTTTTTGTTTGATTACTTTTATTTGGATATCAGAAATTATGCCTTAAATTTGCATAATTGGCACCATTGGCAAATCCATTTCCATTTTCCGTCAGTTCCAATTTACTTAAAATAAAGTAGGAAGACAGTTTACTATTTCAAAATAACTTTCATTATCTCTCTTCTTTTTTTTCAAGTTCCTACCACTACTCTGATTAAAATACATATCCTTAGACTCTAGAAAACATACATTGCTGTTCTCTACCATAATATTTATGCCTACCACTCTTCTTAAAAAGATATAATTAAGGCCTGATTCATTTATAATTTCATTTTACAATAAAGTTTCTTCATCGTAAAAATGTCATCCATTTTCAGTCTAATTTTGTCCATCACTAGTGGCTTTTAAACATTTTATTTTTATGTAAAACTCAAAATATTTTAGTTTAATTGTCATCACTGCTTTGGCCATGGAAAGACAATATTCACTTTCTTTTGGACAGACTACTCATTCTGCACTGAAATAGTTCAAGTTCTTGGTAATATAGTAGAACATATTTAAAAAGATACATACCTGTTTCTATTACTAACTAGCTGGGTGATGAAAAAAAATAATTTAAACTTTTTATGACTTGGTTACTATTTTTCCAGCCTTGAATAACTTTTGCTTTACACTCAAATTCTTATTACAAGAGGCATGTGTTAGTGACTCTTGCTACTCTAACAAGTTACCACAAACAACACAGAATTACTACCTTATAGTTCTGGAAGTTGGAAATATGAACTGTGTCTCACTAGACTAATATTAAGGTGTCAGACACTGTTTCTTCTTTAGGTTCTAGGGTAGTATTTGTTTCTTTACCTTTTGAAGATTCTAGAGGACGCCTTGGGCTACACCCATCTTGAAGGCCATTAACTACTTCACTCTGACCTTTACTTCAATTGTCTTGTCCCTTTCTCTGACTTTGACTTTCCCTCTTTTATATACAATTACATTTGGACCCAACAAGATAATATTGGATTATCTCCCAATTTGCTTGATTTTATCACAGTTGTAAGGTCATTTTGCCATGTAAGATACATTTCACAGCATACTGTATATTAGGATGTGTGCCTTTTTTGGAGTAAAGTTGTACATGGGGGTCACTATTCCCACCATCAAAAAGGCAGAAAGGATATTATGATATTATGTACAGGTTTCTACCATTCTTACTGCCAAGGAAGAATATAATGTCTATGAAAATTCTCCACATGGGTGAAGAAAATATGTTTTTTTTTTTTGTGATTCTACTTGAATAATCAATTATCTCTCTATAAATGCAGTGTAAGAGTTCTATTAATATGCTTGAACACTAATTAACAAGGACACTTGCTCTTATTTCATTTGACTTTCATAGATTTTGTCCATCAATAACTACACTGTGAAAATGATTCTTTCCCATTGAAGCATCTTACTCTTATTGTCTATGTATGGCTTTATGTTAACCAAAAGGTTAGATGTTATAATTATTTATGCTAATTTCAGGTTTCTTTTATGCTTCAGGTAGTACAAGTAAAACTGCAGCAATTGATTACACATCACTGACAGCAGAAGAAACATACAATTTTGTCAATGAAAAAACTGAGTTATATTACAGCTCAGTAGTTACATGCAGCCTCATGAGAATGACAATCAAAACCAGGTAATGATATGAATATTTATTGGATACCTCATCCTGCTTGGTAATTTTAATAGTCTGTAAAAAGTAAGTTTAAAGGGAAACATTTCTGTTCTTAATGAATACTCTTCTTTTACAAATACAATGTGTTACCATTGGAATTTTAAGCATTTTATGTGAATTTTCTTGTTTTTAACTTTTGTTATTCATTTGATTTAGTATTAAAAGTGGATGATTGTAATATTGAAACATATATGTATAAACACATTTTTTTTTTGTCTGAATCAGGCCCACCATCATTTTAATTAGATCATTTAATTTAAACAAAATTTGGATCCAAATTAGATCAATTGAATATTGTTTTGGTAAAATTATTAGAAATAATATAAATATGTCTTAACAGTTTTATAATGTATTAAAAATTAGCAAAAAACTTCTTAAGTCTTTTTATGAATTACCAAATGTATAGAAATAGGGTACATGTCTTATAAAATGTTAGAAGGAAAGGAAAAGTAGCCTAAAGAAAACTCTCAGTGACTAGAAGACAAGAAATGAAAGGGGAAAAAAAAAGTATGAATATGCTCAATATTTTGTTTCTTGCTTTTTCAGTAAAAAGTTATTAAAGAGCGTTAGACCTTAACCATCAAGAAAATGAGGACACCATGAAAAATTAAATGTTACTTTAGAATTCTATCTGAGTGGAAGAAGTCACAGTGCGAGCTAGACATCTTTTGCATCTTTTAATACACTCAGATTGCCTAATTGAATGAGAAAATGATGCAAATGTTTTTAATTCTACCAACATGCATCCTAGTTGCCAGAACAAAACAGCAAGATATGGGCATTATACATTTGTTTGGTAAATAATCTTAGTAGGGAAATCTTGCTAGTAATAAATAAAATGAGATACAATGACAAAAATCTATGATATTCAAAGTTCTATCTTGGTTGTTTAAATTGGACTACATTATTTTGTTCTGAAGCCTATTATATAATGTGGTATCATGCCACTTCTTTTTTTTTTAATAAAACACAGATTAGATATTTAAATACAGATAATGCATAAACAACCTTGTTATATAATGTCTTCTTGACCCTTGTTCTTTTTAAAGTATGATAAACTAGTGCATGCAATCAATTATAATGAAATTAGCAACAGGATAATTGTACAATGTATAAAAACATAGGATGATTTCAGATAAAAATTAAGGAGTTGGGGCCCTCTCTTGTGGCACAGCGGGTTAAAGCACAGCACTAAGAAGCTAAAGCCACTTCTGCATGAGTTCCATCCCCGCCTGCCCCGGAGGTGACCACATGGCGTGGCAGACCTTTCGTGACCCTCCTGCTGCTCCCCTCAGCAGTGTACTTCATCAGTCTGCCTGTTCTGCTCCCCACTCTGTCTCTGGTGAAGCCTCTCGCTGCCCTTGAGCCTCTGGCCTGTATCCCAGTTCTGTATGTGCAAATAAATAAATCTTTAAAAAAAATTAAGGAGTTGGTTAGAATAATTAGAAAATATATAACTTCTGCCATTGACATTTCAAATTACTGTCTACAAACTACTAGCAATAGTTTCATCCAATCTCTTTTACTGGGAAAAGCACAGAAACCTTAGTCAAGCTATATGTCCCAATTTTTTATAGCTGTTCCAATTTTGTATTAAGAAAATAAGCCAGTGTACTTTTACTTTAAAGTTACAGTGCAACAACTTTACTGCCCTTCATATAAATGTAGAGATTGAAGTGATATTGGACAGTGAAAACAGAGACAGTAGAATAAAAACAACTTCTATATAAAATTGATATTTTGTTTATACATAATAAAAAAGTAGTGTTAGTCAATTTTTTAAATAGTTGAAGTGATCACTGGAAATAATTCTCATATTTGCCTTCTCACCACTAATTTTTCATGTGTGTGAATTTTGAAGCTGCTTTTAGCAACATAAGATAAAAGTATTGCCAAGAAGATACTGGATATTAAACCCATTTTTGTATGTGCTTTCCGCCTTGGTGGATCTACATTGATATCATAAAAATAGCACCTATAGATTCTACACAGACTAAGAATGAGAAGGAAGAAAACAAAAATCCTATAACCCCACAACTCATTTTGGCTCTGACCACTCTGTGTTATTACTGGGTCATTATTCACTTGATATGCAACTTGCCATACAGAAATAAACATGCATGTGGCACATCTTGCTGCAAGTACCCACGTGCTAGCCTGTTCTGTGATAGTCAGAAAATAGTCAAGGTGTAGATCTGTAGCCTTTATGTTTCTAATTTTATCTCTAGTATACCATGGAGTAAATTTTGCTATCATTACTCGGTAATATTTCTTCAATTCCATCATTTTATTTTCCTTAAATTTATTTTTATTATTTCTGCAAGTTGCATTACTTTGTTAATTCAGTAGCAGTCTATGTATGGGATGAGAAGATACCTATTAAAAATGACATACAAGTTAAGGCACATGAATGTCCTTACATAAAATATTAATGTCATTTATAAAGAAACTACACAGTCATTAGATCTTTTAAAAATCCAAGAAAGCATTCTTTAAACAAAAATTTAATCATTAAAGATTTTTACCTTTGCCTCTTCTTTCCCAATTGACCCATGCAGCTTAGCCCTTCCTTATGCTAATTATCAACTGCTTCCAAACTTCAAAAACTTATTTTATATAATTAACTTTATCCTTACATGCCACATAATTGAAATCTTTATCATTCTCTGGCTCTAGGTCCACTCATGTTTTTGCAAACTGTATTTTAATATTTTAATTAATGAATTAATTTTAAAACATTTATTTATCTATGCATACAAGAGCTGGGGTATAGGCCAGAGGTTTGGGACTTAGAGGGTTCACCAGAGACAAAGTGGAGAACTGAACAGGCAGGCTGACTGAAATACACTGCTGAGGAGAGCAGCAGGTGAGAGAGGAGATGTCCACTGTGCCATGTGGGTCAGCTCCTTGTCTGAGGATTGAACTCCTGCTGCAGTGGCTGTGGATAGCTTTACAGTGCACTACCAGGGAAGGTCCCTAATCTTTTATTTTAAATAGCAGTGTAGTATTCCATTGTATGTGTGTGATTTCCAATTAGCGGGCACATTCTTTCTAGCTGTTAACTAGAAATATTTCTCAGTGCACATTTGAGACATATTGTTATAATGCAAACATATGTTACTTCAAAAAAGAACAAAATTAAAATAAATATAAATAAAAGATAAAGAACAATAAAAAGAAAAAATAAATTATTTTTGGAATATTGAAGTTACTTCATTCAATATTCTGGCAAGATGTTAGCAGAATGAAGAAGCCAGATTTACCTGTTTCAGATACTCACAACTAAACTGGCAAAACAACAAAAGCCAAAAAACAAACAAGCAAGCAAACAAACAACAACAACAACAACAACAACAAAAAAAAACTTAAGCAATAAATATATAGTCAAGAACACATTAGAAGCATCCATCTGGAAAAAAAATGGTTAGGGAAACCTTAAGTGAGTTTTGTTTAATGTGATAGTGGTTTGACACAAGAGGAAAGAGTGCTACTTTGCACTGTCCACACAGATTTTGATTCAGGCACAAACCAAAACTGGGCTTCTAAGACCAAGCATGGAACTAGATAAGGAGATAACATGAACAGGCACCCAGAGCAGAGGTTGTATTATTGGAGAAATGCAGAAGTGGGGGATACAGAATGAGGAACACTGGATTGAGCCTGAGGTTACTAAATTCATGGAGACTGAATAACATGCTCCTTAGTAGAAAATGAAAAAAAAAAAAAAAAGGAAAATAAAAGTAGAAATTAAAAAAAAATACAATGGACATGGATGGAAATGATATTACCAATTACCAGAATTTTTATGGGATGTAGCAAAAGTGTTCCTAAGTGAAATATAATTTCCATGCGGAAGCATAATAAGAAACAAAAACACAAACAAACAAACAAACAAAAACCACAAGCTACAGTCATAGCTAAAGCAAGCATTTCCACAACTATCCGATTAAGGCAGGGATGTCCACTCTCATCACTGTTATTCAACATAGATATTGAAGTTTTAACTGAAGCAATTAGGCAAGTAATGGAACACAATTGAAAGATTACAGATAAATCTATATAAATTTGGACAGCTAATTTTTGAACTATGGCACATAAAAGGAAAGACAGACTTTTGTAATAAATGGATTATGGATAGCAACATGCAAAAATTTACAAAATACCCATATTTAGTGCCACACATGAAAAATCATTTAAAAGGGATTAACTATCTATAAAGTATTAAAGAAAATATAGGAAAAAACTATAGGCCATCTTAACACAAAATATAGTTGGGAATATAACCTCAACAGCAAGGGAAACAAAAGTTAAAATAAATGGAGAATGTCAAACTTAAAAGCTTTTGTACTTTTGTACTTCTTTTTTTTTAAGGTTATTTTTTATTATTAAAGATTACTTATTTATTTATGTATTTATTTATTCATGCATACAAAACTGGTGTACAGGCCAGTGGTGCAGAGGTGGTGAGAGGTTTCACCAGAGACAGAGTGAGGAGCAGAACAGGCCAAATGATAGTAGTGTACTGCTGAGGGGAGCAGCGGGTGGGTCAGGAGAGGTCTCCTGCATCATGTGGGTCACCTCCTGGGCAGGGATCAAACTTATGCTTCAGTGGCTTTAGCTTCACAGTGCTGTGTTTTAACCCGCTGTGCACCAGGGAGGACCCTGTACTTCTGTACTTCTAAAGAAACCATCACAAAAACAAAAGGTCAACTTATAGACAGGGAAAAAAAAAATGTTTTCATACCATACATCTGACAAGGGCTAATAAGCATTTACACAATACACAGTAAAGAAACAAATGACTAAATAAAAAATGGGCCAAAGACCTCTATAAACACTTTTCTTAAGACATTGAGATGGCCTATAAACCAATGAAAAACCATTCAACATCACTTGTTAATTGCAAATTAAAACCACACTAGAGATCACCTATGAGAGTAGTTGATATAAAAAATCATGGGATTAACAAATATTGCTGAGATTTTCATGAGAAAGGAACTCTCATCTATTATATTGGTGAGAATACAATCTGGCATAGCCACTAGGAGGACAGTGTGGAGATTTCACAAGAAAATAAAAATGTAACTCCTATTTGATCTAGCAATATTGCTATTAGGCATCTATCCAAATAGAAAAATCAAATGTGAAAGATATGTATATGCATGTACACAGCAGCCAAATCATGGAACCATACCAATTCATTTTCAACAGATGGAAGGATAGAGAAAACTTGGAGCAAATATTTGGTGAAATATTACAGCTGGGAAGAAAGATGTAATGGTGACATTTGGGACAAATGCTGAGTGAAATTAATGAAAGAGTGAAAGGCAGACTTCAGATCACTTTAAACATAAAAACTCCCAAACACCCAAGAAATCATACACTAGCAATAGGCATAATAAAAATTCGAACTCTTGCAAAAAGAAGATCATGGATATGAGAAGGTAGAAGGTCTAAGAAGTGGGGGCTGATGGGGCTTGGTCATGGGTATGGTAGATGAAATAAAATA
>NW_004567115.1:2173445-2174462 GCF_000260355.1 Condylura cristata | reverse complement strand
CACAAAATGATGTAAAAAATAAACTATTATGTTATTTAAAAAAATAAGTGGGATTTAAAGAAAAATGAGATAAAAAAGCACGTCATTAAACCTGTTTCATTTAAATTTAGTTAAAATAATAGCAAACAAACGTATACTTAAGCTCTAAAAAGAGGAAAATAATTAAAACTATAATGTGATATAATTTATAAACATGATTAAGGCACATAATAAAAATATCCTCATCAACAAATGTTGGAATGAATGTGGAGAAAAATAAACCCTATGGAGCTTTTATTAGGAATGTGAATGGGCATATTAATTATGAAAAAAATCTTGATTTACCTGAAAATTAAAAAAAAACTAAAAACCCCTTAAAACTGCAATTCCAGTGTTCAGATAGTCACAGAATTTGAAATAATCTAAAAACAATGCCATTAAATATTCCATAATATTCATAGAATCACTTTTATAATAGGCATAGGTGGAACCTATATATCTGTCAATGGAATATAGGTACTAAATCAAGGAGTTGCATTTATACACCATGGAATATTACATAACCATTAGAAAGTATGAACTGTAGTTTTTGGGTTTTTTTTTGACAAAATGTAGGGAATTTGAATTATATGGAGCAAAAAAAAAAAAAAACCAGAATGATATAATTAAATATTGGGTATTTACATAGCAGACAATTTAGTGACATAAACACATTTAACAACAATTGGACCTCAGTAATCACCCTAAAGTTTCTGAAATTAAGGAGTAGGGAAAGGAGAGTGGTGATACTAGGGATGGCAGTGGTTTTTTTTTTTTTTTTCTTTTTAAGACAACAATTTGTATTATAGTCAATGGAGAAAATATACAAAGTTTTCAAAGAAGTGACAACCTCATAATATTCTCAGTTCCCAATTTTCTGCTTCAGTGTTTAGAAAGGAGAGAAATTGATAACTGATTAATCTCAAACTACCAGTGCTTGTTGATAAATGTACAGTTTAATGAATGAATTCATTTGCAAAATGATGTCTACTTGGATGT
>NW_004567115.1:2160849-2169296 GCF_000260355.1 Condylura cristata | reverse complement strand
CACACTGAAGCAGCTGTGGCTAGATTGCAGTGCTGCTCCCTAATCTGTTGTACCACCAGGGAGGGCCCATGTAAAGAACTTCTAGGGGGAAATTATAGTTGATATTGTTTGTTTGTGTCTCCTTGAATTAGAATCCAGGTCAATTTACATTCTCCAGGTAAGCATTTGATAAAAATGTGTTCTTAGATGGACTTGAGTTTTAATTCTGCCTTTTCAGCCATGTGAACTTCATATAGGTGATTCTTCTATAATCTTTACATGTGTTATTCAGTATCTATTTTTTTTTTAATTTTATAACTTTTAGAAATAGAAGTAATGTTGGTTTAGAGCACTGTATGTGATTAATAGATACAGGTTCATACCTGTTTAAAAATTCATTACCACACCTCATCTGCCACCAAAGCACCTATGATACTCGACCAAATCCATTGTTCCACTTTGCCCACTTGCCCACAAACTCATTTAGTCTCAATAATTCAGTTCTATTTCTAGTGTTTATTTGGTTCTGTTCGTTCTTTTGTTTTGCTTCATTATAGTCTATGTATAAGTGACATCATCCAATATTTTTCTCTTTATTTATTTCTTTTAGCATAATCTTCACTTCATCCAAGTAGTCACAAATGGTAAGATTTCACTGTTTTTATAGCATAGTGTATATATGTTAAATAGTCAACCTGACATATCTACTTATCTGTCTTTGATTGTTTCCACAATAGGCCTATTAAATGCAGTGCTTAAATGAGCATATGAGTACATTTATCTTTTCAAGTTAGTGTGTTTTTTTTTTTACATTATTCATGTAGTTAAGCAGGGGTGATATTCCTAGATCATATGGTGGGTTTAAGTGTAATATTATTTTAAAGATTTTTTTTATATTTTAAATAGTTTATTTTCATTTTTTAATTTTATAAATGCATTTTTTTACATTGTTCTTCATTTTTGTATGTTTTTTCATCTCATTTGTAATCCTTTTGGACTTTCCACCACCTCTTCACCCATGTGCCCTCACCATAGTCCCATGTGTTTTTCCCACCCAGTTTTGATCTTGTTTCTCTCTTCTCTCCTGTATAATGTCTCTGGTTTATAATCGTTAGATGATTTTTTTTTTACTTTATTAAAATTACTATACACACACATACACAATATTTTCTTTTTCCTGTTCTCTTACACTCCTGCTATGAGTGAAAACATCTGATATTTTTCTTTTTCTTTTTGGCTTATTTCACTAAGATCTTTTCCACTTCCATCCATGTCGCTGCAAATGGCATGAGTTTATCATTTTGATTGCTGAGTAATGTTCCATTGTGTATATATACACCACATTTTCTTGATCCAGTCATCTATTTTTGGACCTTTGGGTTGATTCCACATCTCTCCTATTGTAAATAGTGCAACAATAAGCATAGGGGTGCAGGTGTCCTTTTGAATTTTGTTTTTATGTTCTTTGGGTAGATTCCTAGGAGTGGAACTGCTAGCTTATATAGAAACTCCATTTTTAGCAGTTTGAGGAAATTCCACACAGATTTCCATAATGGTTGGACCAGTTTGCATTCCTACCAGCAATGTAAAAGAGTTTCCTTTTCTTCACATCCTCACCAAAATTTGTTGTTGCTATTTTTTTTTTTTTTTTTTACTATGTGTCACTCTCACTGGTATGAGATGTTATCTACTTGTGGTTTTGATTGCATTTCCTTTAATATGAGTGATGCTGAACAGTTTTTTATAGGTCAGTTGGTCATCTGCACTTCCTCTTTGGAGATGTCTTTGTAGCTCTTCTACCCATTTTTTGATGGTGTTGTTCAGTTTATGTTTTTGAGTTTCATCCTCTCTTTGTATATCTCTGCGACCAGTCCCTTATCATCTGTATTATGTGCACAAATTTTCTCCCAGTTACTGGGGTGTCTGTTTGTTTTATGTAGTGTCTTTTGCTATACAAAAGTTCTTCAATTTGATGTAGTTCCAGTGGTTTATCCTTTCTTTCACGAAATAAGTTGTTAAATTTTACATTTTTAATTTAGTTCTTTTTCTAGTTTGATGAGATCTTCTTTCATTTCTTTGATAAAGCACCCTTAGGCTTTTTTCTCTTCTTTTCCCTGATACCTATTTATATATGTTGTCTTCCTTAGTAGAATTGTATAATTCTTTGTTTTCTTTCTTTCTTTCTGTTTTTTTTTCCCCACATTGCTCTTTTTCAACCTGTTTGTTTCCTTGTGAATTTCAAGGTCACTGAATTGATGTACTACTTGCTCAACTCTGCTTTTATAACATTATCCAGACTTTTTTTTTTAAATCTCAATTATTGAATATTTGCTTCCGGAATATATTATTGTCTTATTAAAACTTTAATTACTTCTTTTTGGACATTATGTTTATCAGATTATTTATGGTTTTCTGTTTCATTGTATCTCTGACTAACTTTTATGAATTGTAGTTTTTTTTACTTTAACTTGTTTATACACATATTCTTTCATATTTTTTAATTTTCTTTATCAATATTGACATCTCTGTCTGAGAGAGATGAACTTATACATTACTTTTTGCTTGTATCCTGGAGAGTTGGTTTGTCATGGTCCCTTGAATATGACAAGTTACCACTTATTTAGTTGCTTTAGATTGCCCTACTTTAAAATATCTATAGCAGTAATTTAGAGTTGGACTATTATTATTTTTTTCCTAACAATAACATTTTGGTTTTGCTTGATTTTGGGCTTTGTTTGGCTTTTGTTGATTTTCTGATTTTGCAGTTGCTGTGTTAGAGGATAATCTTGCAGTTTCTGAATTAGAAGGGTTTAACAACAGGTATGAACTATTGTGGGTGTTCACTGGTACCTTGTATTAGAGGCACTGTTGATATTCCTGTCTGTGGGTTACATATCTGGGTACAGAACTAATCCAGAGGGCTGGTGGGAAATGAGTGTATTCTAGCACAGGTCTCTGTTATTTTTACTGTATACTCTGCTTGTAGAGAGCAACACAGGTCCTCTGTTTTTCCCTCAGTAACATCTGATTTGCCTTTCACATTGTTCCTTTTCCCCTTCATCAGCATCTCTGCCTGAACTGGCAGACTGCCAATATATCTCCCTTGACTCCAACATTGAACACTCTTGTGTTGATATCCATTGTCCAAGGGGTGTACAAGACTGATTCATCTCTGGTTCAGTCTGTTTTGATATCCATTGTCCAAGTGGTATACATGTTTTTACTCAGTTAAGGGTCTCTGTGTATGTAGTGTTTGCCTAGTTAAATACTAAATGTTCTGTTGGGAGAGAAGAAGTGTATCTCTTTTGAAACCACCTTGCTTCATCTATTTTTCCTTTTGTTAAAATAAATTTATTTATGACATAAGAATTGGTGTCATAATAACACAGATAAAACAAACAAACAAAATAAAACCATTAGACTTGGCCAAAGAGTGATTCAAGGAAAAGTAACAAAAAGAAGTGGAGAAGCGATTATATAAACAATTTATTTTTGCCAACTATCGTCATTAAAAGTGAAATCACAGTGCTTGAATAAGAATTTCTATTGATTAGATGCAATGATTTTACTTTTCTTTCTGTTTTAATTTTTGATGGAGAGAACAAACAAGAAAAAAAGATGTAGAACCAGAGAAACATGCCACAAATTAGTAAAGCAGCTATATTTTAAAAGTCTTGGTTCTTAATTAAAAATAACTATCAACATTGATGAAATTCACTTAAATTATGTTATAATAAAGGGAAAAGAAAATATTCTAAAGGACTTTTGCATCTGAAACTGAAATTAGTTTTCCTGAAGTCATGGGCAGGAAAAGGTGGCAAAGTATTTAACTCCTGTGAGTTCTGAAAAGAAAAGAAAAAAAAAATACAGGAAGAGAAGGGAGTCCAACATTCAGTTTAAAGTGTTTCATTAATAGTTTAGTTAGATGAAATTCTTTACACAACTATTTGCATTTACCTCTTATCTTGGCTTACCTAAAATATATTAATAATATGTAAAATATAATGGATAGTACAAAAGATCAAGCTTTAATGATGCCAAAATTTCCTAGTCTGCTTGTTACCAGTTTAATGATTAATCAAATGAAGATGATTAGCTGTTGTAAGAAATAATTTTTTTTTCACAACTGGAATAAAATGTGCACACTTTTATCATAATCCTATTTAGTTCAATTTTCAGGGTAATTATTAGCTTTGGTGTACTCTTAGTCATATTATTGCCTTTTCATGTCTCAAAAAGGAGGGGGTGAGGAAAGCAATTAGCATTTGTTGAATACATACTGTGTGCCATGAAAGGTGCAAGACACTTGATCTCTCAATTCCTAAGAAAAGTGTTAGATGCTTAAAGTGTCCCTATTTTAAAAATGAAATTACATTTCAGATAGACAGTTTGACCATATTTATAATGATGCTTTGTACAGTTTGAGAGTCAAACAGATCTATATTTTTATAAATATCGTACTCTTTCTACTGTATCAATTTTTTAATGACAGCATGTGATTTAACAGATTTTACCTATATGTCTTTAAATTGTAGACACAGGACTTGGGAGGAAAAACAAAACAAAACAAAACTGTTCTTTGGTTATTATAGCAAAAATCTAGTAAATAATAGATAATAATGCTCTTATTTGGTGGGTCTTTAATTCTTCCAGCATTTTTTTCCATGTTTATTTCACGGGTCAACATTCTTTCTCCTGCTAGCTCTCCTATAGTTCCTACATAAGTGATAGTCATTAAACATTGTTTCCAAATTTGACTGGCTATGTGAACTCTTCTGGCAAGATTTTTATTTTCACTATTATTTTTGGTAATGGTAATAAAACATAAACTGTGCTAAATGTGCCAAGAATAATTCTATTGTGTGCCTGTTGTATTTTTCGCTTCATTCAAACCTGATGATAACCATGAGATGATTTACAATGACCAATGTATCTGAATAAACATTGAAATCAAGGCTTGACAAATATCCCATATTCATTTAGCTAGTAAGTTGTAGGGCTTGCATGTCTGATGTCAAATCCTTTGTTCTATTGCTCTTGGGCTCTGTGTACTTCTATCAGATGCATCAAGGTAATCAGTGTCGCTTTTTAACTTGACTACTGATGTAGTGTTCAGAAAATGGGGGAACTTGTTAAAGACAGGAACCTTTCCAGGGCTTTTGAAAATATTCACCTAATTTTGACTTCCCACTACATATAATGTGGAAATCCATGCAAAGTCATAATTTAAGAGGAGAGTAGATGATTCAATTGACTTCTAAAATGCATTTATGAAAGAATTTCCATAATTTATTGAATATAAGTTATTTTCATGTCCACATGATGAATATATTTTGGAAACAACATCTTAAGTTTAAATCTAACTTTTGTTTCAGTAAACAAAAAAATCTAACATGAACTGTTATACATCAAATTTATAGATAAGAGAACATAATTTCTGCTGATTCAATTAGAATGATGTCATGCATCTAAAAAGCATATTCCAAAATTCTTTATCATCTTTGAATTTTTCTCACCAATATCTGGCTATTGATATCAAGTCATACCCTAAGAACAAATTCAGATGAATATTTTTGGTTGCTTTTTTTTAAAGATTTATTTATTTGTGCATACAGAGCTGGGGTACAGGCCAGAGGCTCAGGGGCTGTGAGAGGTTTCACCAGAGACAGAGTGGGGAGCAGAACAGGCAGATCGACGAAGTACACTGCTGAGGGGAGCAGCGGGCAGGTCAGGAGAGGTCTGCCACGCCATGTGGTCACCTCTTGGGCAGGTTGGAATCAAACTCATGCGGAAGTGGCTTTAGCTTCTCAGTGCTGTGCTTTAACCCGCTGCATCACCAGGGAGGGCTTTTGGTTACTTTTAACAGAACATCTGGTACTTATTGTCAAAGTGCATTTGTGGTAATTTTCATCAAAACTGAAGCCAAAATCTTGATGTAGTATGAGTTCATCTTGTTTATATCATTCTCCTCATGTTAAATCCAATGCCCAAACATTATGTCTCATCTACAATAGCATTTGAAAAGATAATAACCACAACTATTGGATTTAACTAAATATTATACAAAGTACAAAGATGAAATAAAAGATCAATAGTTTGGCAACAATGACATAGTATCTCACTAAAATATAGGAACTATGACTACAAAATATGCATATATTCACTTTTCATACTATATTGTGGGAAAACACATAGACTTTTCCATTTCTCAAGTACACATGTGTTGTATCTTTAACTTTGATACACTGATTTATATGGTAAGTTGAATAAAGATGACTGAATAAATTCTTTAATCTCATGCTTCAAGAACTAGGTCTGGAAAAATTTGTATTGCAAGGCAATTCTGAACTTTTTGGCAGTTGTATCAATGGAATGCATTAGCTCAAATCCCAGTCAGTGTCATATTAACTAGATCTCTTTATTGTCACTAGTACATTCCATCTTAAGTCCCTCCATCATTCTTTGTTCACCTCCTCAGCTTGATGATCTGTTGGTGGTTTTAATCTCTTAAGAGAAAATGCTTTCTCTCTTTCTCTATTGTGTCACTATTTTTTTCTATCTTACACTTTTCTTTATATGATGCTATTTTTCCTTTCTCTATTCTCTAATGGTACTTTCTCCAAAAACAAATAGGTGGGCTCTTTCTTTCCTTGCATCAAGAATACTCTTTACTAGTGCCTTCAATACTTGTGATGACAATAACTGATCAGATGCTGACGTCATCTTTCAGGAGTCGTATATTTTCCTTTTTTGAGAAAGGCAGTAAAAAAAAAAGCTGGTTAAGAACACAGGGTTGCATACTTGACTAGCACTACTTAAATTTTAGATCTGGCACATTTTTGAATGCAATGCACAATTCTTTATATCCCTTAGCTTCTATTTCCACATTAATTAAATGGTGATAACATTATATTCTTAGTGTTAAATATAGTTTGAAGAAACCATTGTTACAAATTAATTTTACACTGTGATCAGAACAGAGCCAGCAGGCAATAGAGAATAACCCCTATTCTTTATGTGCAATACCTATTGATCATACACCATAGGACTGGTGCAAAGGTTTGGACTATTAAATACTTTATGTCTTCCTTCTTTGTCCATATTGATGAGGCAAACCTCATTCATTTATTCAATTTTTTTTCCCACTTAAGACTTTAAACTAATTGGTATGTCCAATCTGAGTCACTCTTCCATGGCAGAAAAATCACTCCCTGTTATTTGTTTGTAAACTTTGAGGCATTATTCTTTCAGTCATATTGATGGCTAGAAATGAATAAAGGGGAAAGTGAAGTGAGGAAAAGAGGAGCAGAGGACTGTAAAAGTCCTTTAAAGTTCTAATATTCCTCCATAGTAGAATTCATGACAATAAATTATGAATAGTGAGTCAACGGCTCTAACCTGGGTGAGCAAGTAGAGAGCTTTATCACTGACAAACTTGCTTCTAGTATCTTGGTAACTTCTTGGCCTAAGTATCAATGTGTATGTATTAAGTGTGTGAATGATCAGCAAAATTAATACGACCTAACACCATGTTAAATATTTTCATGTTTTTGGCACAAAACTTTCTCATTTGATTCTCACAATGTCTTCTATTGGTGTTTTTAACATCATCTTACATAAGGGCAAAATAATTATCAGAGTTCACTTTAAAACAGATTAGCTAGTATATAATAATAGAGATCTTTCTAATGTTAGAACTTTGCCTTTCTTTGCTACATCATACTCACTTTGCATGGCAGTTCAGACATTCTTAAATGTGACAATTCTTTTCCCCCAGTAGAATTTAGTCTACTGTCTGGCATAGAGATTGTTTAGCTTCAGATGTCTATATCCCATTGTATTTAAACTTGTTATTAGTGTAAATATTTTAGAATTGATTTTCTTTAGGTATAAGTCTTAGGCCATAGAATAAATCTGAATTTACTAGACCAAAGGCCAAATGAAAACCAAATTATGCTCCTGTAGACTAATTTATACTTGTTTATAGTTAAAAATGACCCACAGCCATAAAACATTATGCTATTTTATTTCACCACATAAATGTCTACTACTTTAATTTGTGAAATTTCAATCCACCTGATAACACTCAGCGTATAAAGTTCTACATTTTGTTTTATTGTGTTTGGATGTAATTACAAGGAGATAAAACATTGAATTTCTACTTGCACTAGTCATGGTCAAAGGAGAATGCACAGGTTTATACTTTACAAAAACAGAATGAAAAAAATTAAAGCACAGGTTGAAAACTAATGAAATTCAAGTTAAATTCCCCTAATATATATGTGAGAGTTCTTCCTGTGCTTTGGGATTTACTTGTGTTAATTGCTAACATTTAGAAATCAATAGATTTCACATAAATATTATGATTTTCAGTACCATTGAGAAACCAGGAGGCTTCATAATCTTGGGCTCAGAAGTAGCAACTCTGTTTCTTTGGAGGACAAATTCTTCAGTTTGCCATAACTTCC
>NW_004567115.1:2151981-2160539 GCF_000260355.1 Condylura cristata | reverse complement strand
GTACTTCGTTGATCTGCCTGTTCTGCACCCCGCTCTGTCTCTGGTGAATTCTCTCACCCTCCGCATCTCTGGCCTGTACCCCAGATCTGTATGTACAAATAAATAAATCTTATAAAAAAACCAAAAAAACAAAAAACAATTCTCAATTTAAATTTTACCTATATCAGTAAAAAATGTCAATTATGCATTACTGGAGAGACATCTAGCTCATATAAAAAAGGACAATGCAATTAAAATCTGAAGATTTACATGCAAATTTATTTCCAGTAACATATAATTTCTTACTCAACTCTTGTATACATACCTTATTCACTTAATCCTAGTGGTATTATTTTTAAAAGTAATTTGTTTTCTTCTGCAACAATTAAAATAATATATATTCATATTTCAAATTTTTAAAAGTTGAAATTAAAATGAAGAGGATATCTAACACTTTGGCCCCTCAATCTCTATTAATATTTTGGAACATTGGGTTTTCCTGGTACCACAGGGAGTTATGTCTCAGCACTATGAAGGTATTGGCAGCTAGTATAACACAAATTGGATTCTTGGTCAGGGTGCTAACCCACATGGCCCAGGACACCTTTCCTGTCTCTAACCTACATGGCACAGCAGATCTCCTGTCTTATAGAGCACTTCCTCAGCAGTGTACTTCAGTAGATCTGTCTATTCTGCTCCCCACTCTATTGCAGATGAATCCTCTCTATCCCCACATACCTCTAGTCTAAAACCCCGGTCCTTATATTCATAAATAAATAAAATAAATCTTAAAAAGCATTTTCAACTATTTTTTTTTTCAGATATATTTTCTGAATACAGATGAGATAGAGAGCCATAAAGGACTGTGGTTGTGCAATACAGGTGAGGTGGTGGAGGATGCACTATGGTGGTAATACCTGGTGAGGATGCCCTAGTGTTACCTCAGTTTAAAATTAAGTAGAACAGAAAGCAAAAACTATTTAAGAAAAAATTAAATTCTTCAAATATTAGTAAACTAATTGGTTTTTAAAAAGAACGAAAAATAATTTACCAAAAAAAAAAATAAATAAACTTTTTCCGACCCTAGTAATTCTATTTCTGGGAATTTATTTTAAGATGATAATGTCCTTCACCATAGACCATCCATCGTATACATCTTAAGGAAGCTTACATTTAACATTTAAAACTCAAGTATAAAAAGAAGAATTCATGAGTTTACTATTTGATTTGTCTTATTGTGGACTTGATTATGCATTCTCTCCAAAATGACTTTGAATGCATTCAATAATTAGTGCCAAGTGTAAGAAAATTAGTCTAAAAATATAAGGTCACTGTTGATTACTAGCTATTACTAGATAGCTATTTTTTTAAAGCTTTATTTATTCATACAGAACTAGGGTACAAGCCAGTTCTGTATGAATGTGAGGGTGAGAGGATTCACCAGAGACAGAATGGGGAGCAAGACAGGCAGATGGATGAAGTACACTGCTGAAGGGAGCAGCGGGCGGGTCAGGAGATGTCTGCCATGCCATGTGGTTACCTCCGGGACAGGCGGGGATCTAACTCATGCAGAAGTGGCTTTAGCTTCTTAGTGCTGTACTTTAATCCGCTGCGCCACCAGGGAGGGCCGATAGCTATTCTTTTATTTATTCTTCTACTGTATTTTTTTGGTTTTGAAATGTCAGGGGCAGGCCTACGCCATTACAAGATGGCGCTGGGACACCTGCCAAGCACCATTGGACACCAGTAGGCTGGGGGTAGTAGGAGGGGCACTTCTGACTTGCTAATGGCTCTCCTGATATAGCCTGATTGGTTGCTGGGAATGATAAATAGCGCTGTGCAACAGCAATAAGCAGCAGCTGCTTGAGAACAACCAGGGCGTCTTGTCGTTTCTGCGGGTCGGGAACGACATGCAATATTTTAATATAGATAGAAACAAGGGGTGGTATATAATTGCTAGAGGAAATATTTTCACCAAAGTATCTGACTAGGGAGGTCATTTTATGGCTAACTATAATTTTCCATGTATAATTATAAAAATATTATAAAATAATACTATATTATTTTATTAAAATCTATTGAATGACTGTGTTATGATACAGATATTTTGTTCAAATATTTCATGTACGTAGTAATTTTTGACATAAACTTTTCAAGTTGTATCTTTTAGTTTATGAATTTATTTCTCCTCAGAAAGTAATTGAAATGTAATTTAGAGTACCAGGGTTTAAAAGTCTACTTTCATAAAACAAGTGATTTTCTCCTTTGTTTTTTTAAAAATTTATGATTTATGCATACAGAACTAGGGAACAGGCCAGAGTTGTAGGGGTAGTGAGAGGATTCATCAGAGATAGAATGGGGAGCAAAACAGGCAGATTGACAAAGTACACTGCTGAGGGGACCAGTGGGCAAGACAGCAGAGCTCTGCTGTGCCATGTGGGTCACCTCCACAGCTGGGGATTGAACTTGTGCTGAAGCGGCTGGGCAGACTTCGTAGTGCTGTGCTTTAACTCAGTGTGTCACCAGGAAGAGCCCAATTTTCTTCTAACATTATTATATATACATTTAAAAAATGTCTTTAGAGATATTGATAACACACACACAATTACTGAATTCATAAAAAGCAATGTTCCATTACTTCCCTCCCTCCCTCTCTCCCAAAAAAGGTTATATGTGTTCTTAACTTTGATTACTTTAAAGTTAATTAACAGACAGTGTTTATAATCAATACTATCTCTCTCTCTATATATATATATGTGCGTGTGTGTATATATAATATAATCTCAGAAAATGTCACCTTCAAATAACTGCATCTACTCATTTTCCATATTATCAGTATTATTTTTCTCTCTGTTGTGCTAAAATGATAATTTCAAAGTCAATTACATAAGAAACTACCATCTAAGTTATTTTATAAAAAACTACATAATGTTAAAATGAAACTTACTAAATTAGAAAAAAGTAGGTTGATACTACAACAGCAGAATTTCATTTAGCTGTCTCTACTCTTCATCCTTTTCCAGAGTGTTGGGTTAAGATCAGAGACTTCAGCTCTGATCATAGGCATAGTTGCTTTGTTTAGTGAAGAGCTTTCTGCACCAACATCATAGAAACAAGACAAATCAGAATTGTCAAACAGCGAGGATACTGGAATACATAGGCAGAGTATATGGAATAATCATCTTAGGTACTATGGATTCTGTTGTTGGCATTTTTTTTTTTAACTTTCTCAGGACTAGCCTCTGAGGTGATTGTTTTGACCAGTATTAAAGACAGGACATAAAAATAGGGACATAAAAAAAAATAGTACTAGAAATATCAGCTTTCATTCTCTTCAGTGGAAAATAAAAATATTCTACTATTTCCCCAAAACTTGCAGGCAATAAGTCACAGATTCTCATGAGTTTTCTTGACCAGTCAAATGTAATCATTTTCTTTACTTTATCAAGACTTCTTAAACTTAGGTTAAGCTGATAGTTGAGTTATCTGACATTGTAAAGGATCATAACAATACTAGGTTGAATCTTCAACACATCTCTATAATATAATATGGTATATTATGCTGTAGTCTGTGAGTTTTCAGCTGAAACATCATCTGTGATGCTGGCTTGAATACTTGAGATGCCATTTAGATGCCTCATGCAATACCAATCTGACAATCAGTTTAGTATTTCATAAAAGATTGTGTTTTAGGATGCATGAAAATTCTTTTTATCAAAATTCTGAATATACTACTAATGGAAGCAATTTGGAACTCAGAAGAAGACTTAGGAAAGTTTCCTGGATTGGATCAGTTTTCTCTTTTTGAAAACCATTCCTATCTTACAGTTTTGGAATAAATATAACTTTCATAGATAGGAAAATTATGTATGAGATAGAATGCAAATGCCAAATGATATTTTAGAAACTGCTTTGTCTACAGGTGAAATCAATAGCTAATGAGGATTTAGAATTGATAGCTGGAATTTCTCATGCCTTGTAAGAAAGTTTATTTTTTAATTACACTTCTAGTATGAATTATTAAAATGCTGGTTATATGAAACTTATGATAATTTCCTGAATTCCCATCTACAGAAACAAGGGAGATTGATATACTTACAACTTAAGTGAGTTATTTTCTAGTTCTTTTCATCACTTATCTGGGTTCTTTTATTCTATTGTTATTATTTCCTTTTCTGTTTATTCTCTAGCAATTTCACATCTTGACTCTGTTATACCATAGACCGTAGACTTCATGACCATTTGTATTGCAAATATTCTTCAGTTTGCATTTTGACTCAAATTGCTCTTGAATTATATATTAATGAATTTGTTCAGTTACCCAGCTTCCACATTCTTAAACCTGTTTTCTTTCTTTCTTTTTTTAATATCTATTCCTTAGTTGAACTCCAATCAAATCTGTTCTCCTCAGAAGTTAGGTTTATTTTTCTTAAATGTAAAACTGATCTTATTGTAACTTAAAAAAAATATACATACAAGAACTGGGGAACAGTCCATGATGCAAAAGGGTGAGATGATTCACTGAAGACAGAGTATGAAGTAGAACAGGCAGATTGACTAAAATACACTATTAAGGGGAGTAGTGGGCAGCTCAGGAGAGGTCTGCAAAGCCATGTGTGTCACCCCCCTGGCCTGAGATCAAACTTATAGTGTGGTAGTTAGGATAGCTTCATAGTGTTGCACTTTAACCCACTATAACACAAGAGAGGATCCCATGTTGTGACTTTTTATGTCATATTATCTAAACCTTTATGAGTGGTTGCCATTATTTTTAGAAATCAGATCTTTAGATCACTCCAAACTCATCTTCCATCGCTCTTCAACTCATGAAATTGATCTTGGTTTGCCAAATCTCGGGCATTTTTTTGCTTTTACATTACTGCTTATGATACTCTTTCTGGAAGGACCTTTCTGATCTTATCTGTTTAATGAATTCCTAGCTAACATTCAGTCGATATATATTTTCTAACATCTGTCACAATATCCTTCAAGAAATCTGTCCTGTCTTCGAGCTCCTCCAAACAGGATCAATCCCTTCTATTATTGAAATTTGTATAATGCTGTATATCTTATTGCAATTTTTTATATGTATCCTTCTTGCTTACCAGACTGACTAATGAGAACATAAGGTTCATGGCTTATTCATTGTATATCTCTCACTGTACAGTAGCTCCATACTCATTATAGGCACTTATTAATGCTTATGAAAAGCAATTTAATGAAGATAGAAACATTATTAAACAACTGCTCTCTGTGTTGGTTTAGTTTATCTGGGGAATAGATAAAAACTGATGTGAAGATGATATTAATTTTGTATTTCACTTCTTCAAGTGTATTCTTTTGGAATGTATGTGTTGTTGAGAGGAGTTTTTTTCTTAGTGAACAAAAAATGGTTGGTCTTCAGTCAATGGAGGTTTTAAAAATCAAAAACAATTACTTAGAAAAATATTCATCATGTATATTTACAAAGAAAACATTCATTCATCACATGTTTTCTGAACACTTACTACATACTGGATATTGTTCTGAGTATTGAGAACACATATGTGACTGGTTTTAATTTTATTCTAAAGACGAAATTATGGATTCCTTTGTATATGTCAAAGTTCAGCCACTATGCATATGTACATACATACACATATGTGTATAAGTATGTATTCATATATAAATATGTATTTTAAAATATAATAAAATAAAAGTTATCATTGGTCTGGTTGTGACACACACACACATACATATGTATATATCTATATAACATCATTGTTCATTTTCTCCTGGTGTAATCCCCATCAATCTCTCACCACCACATAACACATGAGCCATTGCCATAGTTTTTGTGCCCTCCCCTCCTCTATTTTGACTTCCTCCCATGCCCTTCCCTGCTGTATGTCTCAGATCTACAGTTTTTCTACTAGTTTTTTTATTTTCTTTATGTGACACCTTGTTTGATTTCCCTATATCACACCTATATGTTCATTGCAGTACTATATACTGTAGCTAAGGAATGAAAACAACCTAAATGCCTAAAAACAAACCATAACTTTTAAAGGATTAAAAAGATAAGTTGAACACTAACCATTTCTTTTTCAACTGTAACCCTGGTCTGAGCATTATATCCTTAAAATGTATTCACAGCCAGGGTCTCCCTGTTGGGGAAAGGGGTTAAGTTGCAGCACTATGAAGTTATTCCCAGCCACTGAAGCACAAATCTGATCCCTGGGCAGGGTGGAGGCAGACATGGACAGTAGATCACCCTTATCTCACCTGCTACTCCTCTTAGCAGTGCATTTTAGTAGATCTGCCTCTTTTGCTACTCACTCCTTCTCTGGTGAATCTTCTCACTCTCCATACTTCTGACATGTACCTCAGTTCCTGTAGCATAAATAAATAAGTAATTAAGGAAAGGAAGGAAGGAAGGAAAAGTGAAAGGAAGAAAAGAAAGAGTGAAAGAAAGAAAGAAACAAAGAAAGGAAATAATTATTTCCCAGCCCCAAATTCCAACTAGGAAGGAACAAAGGAAAGAAGGGCAAATTATTAACAGGAAAAACCCTCTTTTACTTTGCCTATTTGCTCAAAACACTGTATAGATAAAAGTAAAAGCAAATATTAGAAACAAATGTTTTTGGAAGAGCTGGTTTAGAGGTGAGAGCAAATATTTGGAATTTTTTTAAATCATAGTTTGTGGCCCTCCCCGGTGGCGCAGTGGGTTAAGCACAGCACTGAGAATCTAAAGCCACTTCTGCATGAGTTCGATTCCCGCCTGCCCTGGAGGTGACCACATGGCATGTCAGACATCTCCTGGCCCTCCCGCTGCTCCCCTCAGCAGTGTACTTTGTTGATCTGCCTGTTCTGTTCCCCACTCTGTCTCTACTGAAGCCTCTCACCGCCCCTGAGCCTCTGGCCTGTACCCCAGTTCTGTATGAATAAATAAATAAGTCTTAAAAAAATCATAGTTTGTATGAAGACTGAGAAGAGATGACAATTTTGTTAAGACTGAGATGCTGAGTATAAATAACAAAATAGAAAATAAAGATGACTCTCCTAACTGTGATTTCGTCAAAGTAATTTAAAAATATGTTTTATTAAATTTGTATATACTTGTATTTTCAGTCACAGTGAATGTGTTTGTGTGTGTGTGTGTGTGTGTATTAGCAGCTTTTCAAAGTGAAGCTGATATAATACTTCCATTGCTTGAGTGTGTGCTTCAGTGACTGAATAAACAATATTTCCAGGGCAGTAGAAACATACTTTCAAAGACTTTTGACAAATATGCATATCACAATGTTACTGTCCGTGGCCTAGAAGTATGGACTTTTGTTCTCTAGAGAAAGAATTCACCAGGCAGTGCTATTGTATTTGAACCAGACAAGGTTGTAATAGATAATTATGCACAAGGGAATCAGGACTAGAGATGAATATTTAGCTTTGCTCTGTGAAGAGAAGTTAGGAGAATATATTTAAAGGTAGAGAGGGGAAGGGCACTATCATAACTCATTCTGGATTGTGTTGCATTTGGACAATGGAAGAGGGGTTGGATTTTAAATGTTCATGGTGGGTCAGCCTTGATCTCTAATGGCATCAGCTTTGGCTGCTCTTTGGCAGTCACAGAAGAGACAGGCATTTTGGACAGAGATGACAGTAATTATCTCCTGGTTTTCAGCATAGGTCATATCTGATTAGCTGGTGGGTGTTTCAATTTTCAGTACCACATCAGAATTGTAAAGAGAGAAATAAGGTTCTAGGCCACACCCAGGCCAATTAAGGTTTTGAAACCATTCAGCTTTGTAAAGCCTGAATAAAAGTTGAGCTCAACCATAATCAACCAAACAGCTGGAATTGAAAACTGACCAATTAGATTTGGAAGATGGGCACTCTGAAGGGAATATAAGATAAAGTTCCAGAGAGCTTGAGGCAGATTCATCAGAGAGATGTGTTAGGCTATTGATTTCCACTTTAAATCAAATTGCAATCTGATCACTGTTTCAGTGCCCAGTATCTCTAACAGAGATTTCTGCTGTTGCTTTATGCCAACAGTTTTCTAAGACTAATAGCACTGGTGAGTCTGGCACCGCCACCTACTAACCAGCATTGCTGACTGGTGCTGACTGGTACTGCTGGCCATCTGTAAGAGCTGTTCATCGACTCTGATCCTCTGGTACAACACTCTGATGCTATTGTTTTTGGTGCTGTTTAGTTCATTGTCTGGTACTGTTCAGCCCAGTCTCAGAGTAAGGGTTGCCAGCTGCTCTGGTACCACCTCACCATCACCAGCTATGATCACTTCCATTTGCCATCATTAGTTGGATCTTGGTCCACCAATTACTGGTATGCTAGCAAATCCAATTTATCATCACAGGGACAGTACCATTCATATGGAAACTAATTGCTTTGGATTACTAGATAGTGTTAATACTATCTGTGTTCTATGATCTACATGGATATTTTCTTTCCTTTTTGTTTATATAGTGAATTACGTTGATTCATTTTTTTAAAAGATTTATTTATTTATTCATACAGAACTGGGGTACAGGCCAGAGATGCGGAGGGTGAGAGGATTCACCAGAGACAGAGCAGGAAGC
>NW_004567115.1:2149168-2151306 GCF_000260355.1 Condylura cristata | reverse complement strand
GGTATAGGCCAGAGGTGTAGGGGTGATGAGAGGCTCCACCAGAGATAGAGATGAGGGCAGCACAGGCAGATCAACCAAGTACATGGCTGAGGGAACAGTGGGCAAGACAGGAGAGGTCTGCTGCGCTATCTGGGTCACCTCAGGAGCTAGGGATCCAACTTTCACTGAAGCGGCTGCCACCATCTTGCAGTGTTGCATCCTAACCCATATTGCACCACTAGGGCCTGTTTAGTTTGTGTATTAGTGTGATGTTGGCCTCTGAGGGTGTATTTTGAAGATTTCCTCCAATCTCAACTTTTGAATGTATCTGATAAGCATAGGTATTAGTTTACCTCTGAAGGTTTGGCAGAATTTGCTTGTGAAGCAATCCAGTCATGGCCTTTGTTTTTTTGGGAGAGATTTGAATAGTATTTAAATTTCTTTACTGTACTTGGTTTGTTCATATATTCTAATTCTCTATTCAGTCTGGGATGATTCTATAATATTAATAATCTGTCCATCTCACCTAGATTGTTGAATTTGTTTGTATACAATTTTCACAGTAATGTTTTATTAGCTTCTGTATTTTTGCAGTATCTGTTCTAATATCTCTTTCATTTTTTGATCAACTTTATCCTTTGTCCTTTTTATTACTGAGTCTAGATTGAAATTTGTCTTTTTTTTTTCAAAGAACCACTTTTTGGTTTCATTGATCTTTTGAACTCATTTTGATTTCTATTTCATATATTTTTGTGTTTTTTTTTAAAAACACATGCTATTTTACATGTATAATTCTCTTCCATTTTAAGGCTCAATAATTTTACACTCCATGTCTTTCTGTTTTATTAATTTATCCATAAATGAATACTTGGGTTATTTCAATATTTTAGCTAGTGTAAAAAAAATACTTCTATTTTACTTGTTTTAGTATCTTTTCTTTTCTATTATTTTTGTTATATACCCAAATTGCTGGAACCTATTGCAATTCTACATTTTGTAGAAACAGCACATAGTTTTCCAAAGTGATTGCCTGGATTTTCTCTCTACTAATAGTGTACTGGAATTACAATTTCTGCACTATGGTCAAATGTCCTTTTACGCCATTTCTCTTCCTGATGCAGTAACCAGTTATATCTCTACCTTAAGATAGAATGTGATAAAAGAAAAATATTAAAAAGATGTCAAAGTATGATTCAACTTGAAAATTCCACAAGACTCAGCAAAGATCTGTCTAATGCATGCTTTTGCTAAGCACATGTAAGCCTTGATGCCCCTTCTTCCAAGGAGAAGTTTGATTTCTTTGAGCTAAAGAGATTTAATGGGCATTAAACTGATTGAGACTTGAAATTGAGGAATTAAAGAATTGTAATACCTTGCATAAAACTTACAGTCAGACATATTTAAATATTCTATATGACATAGGAGGAGGAATTTTGGAATAAAGAACCAGATAAAATGAATTCATTGTATAGCATTAAAAAGAGGTTGAGGAAATATTTCCATATCCATGTCTACCAAATTATACCATAAATATATAAATGTTAATGGTGCAGGATGTAGCTTCTAGTTCATATTCTTCTTGCATGCATAGACTAGAAACCAGGGAATATAAGTATAATGAAAGCATGTGGCTACTCTTGGAAAGGATTTAGAGATCCTGATCTACTCAGCTGAAGAGGCTGACAAAAGGAAAGTGATTGCAAAACTTTATAGCAGTCATTCTAATACTTCTGTTATAAAACCAATAATCTTGGATATAAAGGAAGTCGTATCTTATACAGTGTTAGATTTAAGAAAAAAATATCTAATCTTCAAATAAGGTAGAGAGGAATCCATTCTCTTTCCTAGATGCAAGACAGTGAGTCTAAAATGTTAGAATAAAACTTCTAGATAGGCTAATATATGAACTTCAAACAGTCAGTTAGATCAAGTGTTCATGTTGTAGTGTAGAAAGAATAAAAATCTTTGATTTTAAAAGTTGACATTAGCGGGCTCTCCCTGGTGGTGCAGCAGGTAAGGACGCAGTACTGCAAGCTAGCCAGCCGCAGCCGCTTCAGTGAGAGTTCAATTTTCTGCCCGGAGATGACCCACATGGCGCAGCAGACCTTTCTTGACCCGCCCGCTGCTCCCCTCAGCAGAGTACATGTCAGTTAGACTGT
>NW_004567115.1:2139414-2149068 GCF_000260355.1 Condylura cristata | reverse complement strand
TTTTTTTTTTTTTTTGAAGTTGGCTTTAGAAACTGTAGAATCACCAAAATGAAAGTGAGTGTGCTACTGATAGACACACATACCTCATACTCTGGGGGTCCTCAACTCCCTGCCAGGGAAGAGGAAAAAGGATAATATTATAATGTTTGTTGTAGTAATTTTAGGATTATTTACACAGCGTCCAAAAATAGTTCAGTTTCCTTAACAGTTTTTATGTGTATTGTTCAACTAATACTGGATTATGATGCTGTGACTTATCACTGTAATATTTACATTTATTTATTCTAGTTACTTACAGATCTCATGAGTTTTATCTCTATAATAGTTTTCAATACAATTGATTTTCCTAAGACTTGATTGATTCAGGTACAGTTATGTTATCTTATCACTTTAGTATATCTTTTGTATATTTTAAGAGGTAGCATCCACATAAGTTAGATGTCAGATAAAATACCTTTGTTTAAATGAGACTATTTAGTGAAACTTCATAACACCTGTTTTTTAACCTGATAAAGGAACTTTCAGAACAAAACATTCTTTTCTTCAATCAGAAAGTTCCTTTAGTGTTCTAACTTCTATGTGTGCTCTGCCTTAAAGTCAGATTAGAACTGACAACAATTAATCATGCCTGAATTTTTGACAGAAAATAAAAATGAGCTCCTGTGCACAGGAATTCAAAAATTCATCCTTCTTTTTGCCCAAGGTTTTCTTTCCTCAATACCAGTTATCAGTGTAATATAATAATGTTGACTTAACAATGATGTATTTCAAGCTGAAGGCAGAAATGAATTTTGCATTAATAAATTGTTTTGAGATGGATTCAAAAAAGTATTTCATTATATAAGAAGTGTAGCTCTATAAAACATGTTTGGTGGTCTTTCCATCATTACTACCTGTGGCCTATTTGTGGAGATGACATTTATCAGCATGACAGGGAATATTAAGGAAGTGATAGACAGTTATTAGCTGAAGTCTTGATATATTTACACCATGGGAAAATGCACTTGGTATTTTCTTTCTGGCAACTGTTCTGCTGTTCATAATTTGATGGAAAATTGATTAATCACACATTTAACTCAATGCAAGATCTTTTGCACTGTAATAAATTATGGCTATTAATCAATAAGTACAAAGTAATTCCAAGAGTCTGGAGACATGCTGGTTTCTAATAGAAAAACTTGCACTTAGGCCTTCCTGCCAGTGACCACTTCATCTGAGGTATTTTGCACCTGCCTCAATCCAATTAGATGACATAATTAATGAAGCTCAATGATCTTGATAATTTGTTATACAAAAGAAAGAATGTTTTGGCATATCCATTAAAATCTGAGGTATAAAACTTTACAGAAAAAAAAAAAAGGTAAACCAAAGCAACACAGGGACTTATGACAGAAATCTTGACATTCAAGTATAAATGTGGGAAGCCAAGTTCTTACTTCATGTTGAGTGAAGATTCAATTGCATTTTTAAAAGAATCCAATGAGTATTATTTTTTTTTTTCCAGTAGAAAAGTGAACTCGGCCTGTGTGCTAAGTTTCATGCCATCTTGTTTCTTTTATGACAAATTAAATGGTATGATTAGAATAAGTATTCAGGAAGTATTGTTTCAGAGGCAATCTAATAAATGTTTCCTTGGTTAAGTATCAGTTACAGTTTTACATATCACAGTCATTCTGCACCTGTTTTATGCAGCTAACAATAGGCCTCTCAATAGATTTTAGTGAGAGAAAGCCTGGGAAGATAAAAAGAAAACCAGTTTGCAGCTAATTCTGTCACTAGGAAACGCCAGGAGTAGATTGTGTTTAGAGACTTTGAAAAACAATTAGCTATGGATTATAGGACTAAAAGGCCTTTCCTAACTGTACCTGGAAAATACTTTGCCCATTTAATGCCTTCTAAGCTGTCACTGAGCTTGAACTTCAGTCCCAGTGATTAATGAAAAGCTGCAGGGCACAGCTAGAAGCTAAAGTCTCAATTATGAAAAAGCAGTAACTAGTTTAATGTGCTGATGCTTTTATACTTAAAGTGACAGCTATGAAAAATGGCAATATTTCCAATCATGCTTTAATAATTTATCATTCATTTATTGGCATGTCCAATGTGCTTGACTCTCACTGTTCTTTTTCTCTTTCTAGGTGCTTGGTATTACAACACTGAAGAACACAGTAAATCCTGGATTCTTCCCTTTTGGGAGGGACCTATAACTGGAACCTATAACTACCCTGTCACTCCCTTCTCCCTTTCTTATTTCCATCCACCTTTTTTCCCCTCCTGTCTTTCCTCTTTCCCTCCATCACTCTGTCCTTCCTTATTATTCATCTATCATCTGCCTACCTATTTATCATCTACGTAATTTCCAATTAGTGCCATTATATATAAATAATGTTTTAAAAGAGAAACCCAGTGACCCTGGTCTACTTCCAGTTCAGAAATCATCACTTTAATTCCTGACAGACATCTTGAAATAAATGCGTTTGGTTATAAGAGAGACTAGACAATGGTGGGTCGAGGAATCAGTTTAAATCTACCTGTACTAAGGGGAAATTAATCCAGTTGTGTGAAGAGTAAACAAATATAAGCAAATTAATGAGAAACGAAAAGACAAGAGGAATAGACATTTCCAAAAAATAGTAAAACCAAGCTAAAATGGAGAATTATTTAGCTCTAATTTTATAGTTTTATTTAGCAACAAATTATCTTGGTCAGTATCTATACTCATTTTCTTGACACAGTTTTATTACAAAATGATGGACTTTTCTATAATATGTACAGGACTTAGCATCATACCTAGCATGATATCTGAGTAGATTAAAAGAAAAAAAAAAGAAAAAAAAAACAAGTACATCCAGAGGATAAGAATACAAATGAATAAATAAACCTGGGTTGCTTAACTAATGTCAATTAAATTTTACAAGTAATTTTTGATTGTTTATTGTACACTCTAATATGAATGTACAAAATGAGTGAGACTTCAAGGACTTTGCAGTCCACAATATAGATATTTCACATAGTGATATATAACACAATATCATCAATTTATGTAGATTCTACATTGATTCAATATTTTCCATTCTCCATAAATAAAGGTAAAAATAAGTAAATTTACTAGTTATTAAATTTCCACAGTGTGGAATTTTGATGAATTTGACAATTAAAAATTAGAATGGATAATTATTAATTATAGAATGCTAATAAATATTTTTATTTGTTAATATTTTTAAATAACCTAAGTTTCATTTGTTGTCTAGAGGTTTTTCTTATTATATATTTTATACTTATACAACATATGTTACTATTTTAGTGTAAAACTATTCACCAAAAGGGTGCATAGAACTACTTCATAAAAAAAGAACTCTGAGGTTATAGGATTAAAACTTAATAATTTAGGGCCCTCCCTGGTGGTGCAGCGGGTTAAAGCACAGCACTGAGAAGCTAAAGCCACTTCCGCATGAGTTCAATTCCCGCTTGCCGGAGGCGACCCTGGCAGATCTCTCCTGACCCGCCCGCTGCTCCCCTCAGCAGTGTATTTCGTAGATCTGTCTGTTCTGCTCCCCATTCTGTCTCTGTGAAGCCTCTCACTGCCCCTGAGTCTCTGGCCTGTACCCCAGTTCTGTGTGTACAATTAAATAAATCTTTAAAAAAAATAAACATAATAATTTAATAATATATTTCTAATAATCTGATATTGGACAACATATTTTGTTTTCTTTAACATTATAAATGGTTCCTAAGTGCCAGAGATATAAGGATTCTGATCATAAACTGGGAAATGAAAATATGTATGAGTGAAATATAAAGCTCAAATTACAACATAGTTGGAGTTTTGCTAGTAAAATATTCAGTAACTCATTTCTAAAAAAAATGAAGGAACCTTTTATAACATTATATAGGTTTCACGTATATAAATGTACAACAGATTCTGCATATACTATATTGGGCTCATTACCAAGAGTTTATAGTTTACATCACCACAGACTTGACACCTTTTAGCCAAGTTATATACTCTTCTTCCACCATTCCTTCTTGTGACCACTTTTAGATGTTTAAGAATTTTATTTCTTCATTTATTTCTTTACAGTATATGAGTGAAGCCAGTGATGATTTTTTTCTTTATCTTATTTGTTTTACTAATCATAATATATTTTATGTCTATCTATGTTGTTGCAAGTGGCAGAACTTCTTTTTTTTTTAACTTTTACAACTAAGTAGTACTTCACTGAATAAAAAATATACTCATCATACTGCATCTTTATGCAGTGATCTGTTCATGATCACCTAATGTGTTCTTTAGTTTCCAAATATTAAAGGTTTTTCCTGTTTTGTATTTGTGGTTGATTTTTGATTTGCTACCTTTGTTATTATTACATGTTCTTTTTCTTGGTTAGAAATCTCTCTTTTTTTTTTCTGATATAATTATGATTGCCTCCACTTTCTTTCGGGTTCCATTTACTAAAAGGATTGTATTCCAATACTTTACTTTGTTTATATTTGGAGATCTGGTTTATTTTATAAAGACAACAGAAATTTGGATTGTTTTCTGATCCAAACACCCATTCTGTGTCTTTTGACTAATGAGTTCAATTTATTTTCTTTTTAGGTGATTATTGACATATTAGGTTCTGCTACTATCATTTTGTCTTTAACTTGTGGTTCTACTATTTGTTAAGTCTTTATGCATGCCTTTTCTTTAACTTATATTAATATTGAACTCTTTTCAATATTACTGGGAGGCCATTTTAATGTTTACAGACATCTTCAGCTTCTTTTTATTTTTCTGAGAAGGACTTTATAGAAATAACAACTGAAGAAGGGTCTTGCAGAATAGACTAGTTTAGGCTGGCAGCTTTATCTTTGATTATTTGTCATGTTATTCCATTCTCTCCTTGCTTAAAATGTTTCCTAAGAAATATGAGATATAAACAGTAGGGGTTCCTCTGTAGGTAATCTGCTCCCCTCCCCCACCACCTAGCTAACTTCTATATTCTTTCTCTTGTCTTAGATGATTTACTACTATGTATCTTTTTGTAGGTTTCTTTACATTTTGAAAACTAGGCATTCTTTTATTTTCATGGACATATATTTAATAGTTCCTTCTACATACGTGGCCAGTTTTCCTCTATTATTTCTTTAAATAAGTTCTGCTTCTTGTCTCTCTTTTCTCCTTCCAGAATACTAATTAACCTTATAAATTACCTGACCTTGTGAAGTTAATAATTCTCAAACTGTTTTTCCTTATTTGTCTTTGTCATTCTTCATCCTGGATATTTTGTCATTTTTATTGGGGGGGGGGAATCACAGATTCTATCTTCCATTTGGTCTTTTCTACTTTTAAAGCTTTCGCAAAAAATATTTATCTCCTCTGTTGATCTTTTTACATACCACTTTACCATTAGTTTCTTATTGAAAGCTTAATTTAATCATCTCTTTATTATTTTTTATTTCTCAGAACATTATATATTTTTCTGTGTTTTCTTGCGTCTTTCTTTTATCAGCATTTCCTTGTTTTCATTCATTCATTTTAGTTTGTTATGGTGATTTTGAACTTTGTATTAGATAGGAAGAAAATGTCTTCCATGTCTTTGTGTTGAATTCCTTAGATTTGTTCTCAGGTGAACTATTCCTTTAAAGTCTCAAGGTGACATACATTGTATTTTTCTATATTCAGAGTATTTATTTCAAAGTTGTTATGTGTTCAAGTATCCGAAGATGCAGATCTCTAACTTTCCCAGTAGATGGCACTGTACAGCAGAGTACTAATCTCAAGTTGCCACTTATGGGGGAGAGGGAGCGGCCTCGAGGTGTCCAATCACCAGTTAAAGTGGTTTCTGGGGTCAGCGTTAGCCTGTGGTACCAACCTTAGCCCTCTCCTCTCGCTTCCGGACTCATGTCTCTACAGTCTGCTGGAAGAGCCCTCTTTGTTGTCTCCCTCCCTGAGCTTTCAGTGCTGCCTCACCTTATCATCTCTCGTCCCTTTCTCTTGTCCAATTTACTGGGGGTCCAGACCAAACCATACTCTACACTTGCATGTGTTTTCTTTCCATTGGTAGGCACTTACTAAGCAGTTTTCCCTTCCCTGATAATGTCCTATCATAGGAGCATGGTTTTGAACTGTATGTTCTTCAGTGGGCCATGTCTCCAGATGCCTCCTACAACCCAAATTTTGTTGGACAGAGCTGAGGGAAGCTCAGTATCTCTGTACTGTACACAGTCAATATTGATGTCTAATGTCTAGGATACTCTGAGATCAGCGTCCCCTCAGAACATGTCAAATCACTCTCCAGGAATAAAACAGGGAACTTCCACTGATATGACCTACACCGCCCCCTACCCCCAAGGATTACTCAATATATACAACTGACTTGCCAAAGATTATTTGAGGATTTTTGTGTCTGTTCACTGGAGATATTGATCTATAGTTTTCTTATTTTTGTCCTAGTGTTGTTTGGTTTTATGATCAAGTAATGTTTCCCCATTTTTTGAAGAGTTTGAGAAAGATTAATTGAGTTCTTAAGGAAATTCTGGTCGAGTTTGAGAAATATTAATGTGAGTTACTTTTGGAAATTCTGGTAGGATTTATTACTGTAGCCATGTGGGTTTGGTCTTTTGTTATTAGATTATTCTTTTCTCTTTTCTTTGACTTTATTTCATCCTGATTCACTCTTGGAAAGTTGTATGGTTCTAAAATTTTCCAATACTTCCAGGTTGCCCAACTTGTTTGAGTAATTTCTAATTCTCTATTTTATAATATATATATTTTTTAATTTGGGGTTTCTCTCTTCTTTTTATAATGGATTTAGATAAGGGCTTATCCTTAGATAAGTGTTTATCCTTTCTAAACTCTAGTTCTTGGTTTCATTAATCTTTGAGTCTTCTTTTTGAAGTTGTAGTTATCTCTTCTATTGATTTTTTACTTCATTCATTATTTTTATTTTTATTTATTTATTTTTTAAGATTTATTTATTCACACAGAACTGGGGTACAGGCCAGAGATGCGGAGGGTGAGAGGCTTCACCAGAGACAGAGCGGGGAGCAGAACAGGCAGATCAACGAAGTACACTGCTGAGGGAGCAGCGAGCGGGTCAGGAGAGGTCTGCCACGCCATGTGGTCACCTCCGGGGCAGGCGGGAATCGAACTCATGCGGAAGCGGCTTTAGCTTTTCAGTGTTGTGCTTTAACCCGCTGCGCCACCAGGGAGGGCCCATTCATTATTTTTTATGTGTCTTTTACATATGAAGTTAGATTGTTTATTTGAGTTTTATTTACTTATGTATTCATGTGGGATTGTACTTCTATGTACTTTCCTCAATAATACTGATATTAGAATGGCAGGAGCATTTCTGCCTCCCTATCCAGGTGTTTCACTTCCTTGACTTTCTATGCTTGCCAAAGGTGAGAGGCAGTTATCCTCTCAAGGCAGCTCACCTGGGCCTATGTAGTCCTCTATTTTTTTAAAAAAAAAAACCTGTCCTTTTCAGGGCAGCTCTTTCTGCCTGCTTGTGTCTAGGCAAGTGTCCTTTATTCTCTCTCCCATTTTTATAATAAACATGTCCTTGCGACATTAAAAACATACTGATATTAGAGCATCACATAGAATTTTTTTTTTTTTTTAATGTATAGCTGCATGTTCATTAGTCTCCAAATAATCTTGTAGTTCTTCATTGGTAAGAAGAGTTCAAAAAGAATTTTGCTTTGTTTCCACAACTTTGGTTTGTATTTTTCATTTTTTGGTGTTATTTTATCTGGTTGATTTCTAACTTTATAACATAGTGATCAGAAAAGATGCTCAATGTAATTTATATATATTATATAAGACATGTCTTATTACACAACACATGCTATGTCCTTGAGAACATTCAATGTGTATATTCAAATATGTATTAATTTTGCTTTAGATGGAAGCCTCTTAAATGTCTAACAAGATCATCTAATCTGATACTTCATTTAAAATAATTACTTCCTGTTTGCTTTTTTTGCATGTATGAGATATCCATTTATATAAGTGGTGTGTTGAAATCCCCTACTATAATAGTATTGTTGTCAATGTGTTGCTTTGGGTCTGATAATACTTGCTTTATATGTTTAGGTGTATCTGTATTGCTTGCTTTATATGTTTAGGTGTATCATAAATGTTTATGACATTTATCCTATCTTGATAAATTATTCCCTTGATCATAATAGAGTGCAAAATTTTGTTACTGGTTACCTTCTGCTAAGTTCAGATCATTCATATTTATAATGATTAAAATATATGAGGCTTTTTTACTGTCCTTATATCTTATGTTTGGTGATTTATCTTTCTATAGTTTATTTTTTTTAAGATTTATTTATTTATGCATACATAACTGGGATACAGGCCAGAGGCTCAGGGGTGGCGAGAGACTTCACCAGAGACAGAGTGGGGAACAGAACAGGCAGATTGATGAAGTACACTGCTGAGGGGAGCAGCGGGCGGATCAGGAGAGGTCTGCTGCGCCATGTGGTCACTTCCAGGGCAGGCAGGGATCGAACTCATGGGGAAGTGACTTAAGCTTCTTAGTGCTGTGCTTTAACCCACTGCGCCACCAGGAAGGGTCCCTATAGTTTCTTTTACCATGTATTTCCATTTCTTCATTTTGGGTGGCTTTTCCTAATGTTTTTCTTAATGTCTTTCTAAGTACTTCTGCCCTATATTTTTGCTTTGTAGATAGCATGAGGCTTATATCAGAATTTCTATATCTAAAATAGTCCTTTGTATGTGCCTATAGACTAATTACTATTTGAATTTTCAAGTTATGTGTTTTTCTTCCTCCCTTTAGTGTTTTCTTTGTTGTTATTACTAATGCCTTTCTTGCATATACTTCTGATTTTGTGTTACTATTTATCAGCTTAAGTTGTGTGGTCTCTATCCCTTAGTGTATAAGAGTTCCTTTCAACAGTTCTACTAGGGCAGGTCTGGTGCTGATAAGATCTGTTAATTTTTTATTATCTCGGAAAACATGTATTTCTCCATCATATTTGAATGATAATTTTTCAGGATTTAGTATTCTTGACTGGCAAATCCTTTCCTTTAAGATTATAAATGTATCAATCCATTCAGCATATCTACAAAGGAAAAAAGGGACAAAATTTTATTAAGTTGAAGGGCACCTTGTATGTTGCATTCTTTCTTTCTCTAACTATTTATTTTGTCCTCTTAATTTTGATAACTGAGTGGTCATAATTATTGGGAAATGGCATTTTGTGTTTAGAAGCTTGGATATTTTGCCTGCACCCGAAAAAAAACTATGTTTAAGTCTTTCTTTAGGTTTGGGATGTTCTCATCTTTTTAAAAATATTTTCTCTGTACCCTTCTCTCCATTAGTGTGAATTTTTCATGAAGATTCTTTGATTTTATTATATTTTATTTCTTCCTTTTTCTAAATTAATGCTTTTTAATTTTTTTATAAAGATTATTTATGCACACAAAAAGTGGGGTACAGGCCAGATGTGTGGGGGATGATAGGATTCATCAGAGACAGAGTAGGGAGCAAAATAGGCAGATAGACTGAAATACACTGCTGAGGGGAGCAGTAGGCAAAACATGGGATATTACTCACCATGTGAGTCACCTCCCTGGTGGGGAGGTGCTGCACTGGTTGTAGATAGTTTCATAGTGCTGCATCTTTTTTTTTTTTT
>NW_004567115.1:2136883-2138053 GCF_000260355.1 Condylura cristata | reverse complement strand
AGTTGAAACTCCCTTCATCTCTCCCTTCCCACACCACAGCAAATATCTAAACTTAGTGAAAAGCTTTCTGAAATAGTCCTTGTCACAAGCAAAGAACTAATGAAGCTTCTGAGATTTTTAAAATATTTTTTTATTTTCATATTTACTTATTTTTTATTATATATATTTTCCATCATTATTCAGTTTTGTGCAATGTATGCTTTCTCATTTAGGTGTATTTCTTGTAAATTTCTCACCACCAATTCACGCAAGAGTGGACATCATGGTCTCTTGTTCTCTTTCCTCTCTGTTTTGATTTCTCTTTCTACCCCTCCCTTGCAGAAGGCTGATTGAAAGCCACACTACTAGGAAGACCACTAGATTAATGAGGAGATCAAAGGAAAACAAATCTTCAGACAAATGACAATGATGATACAACTTTCCAGAATGTATAGGGCACAGAAAAAGCAGTAATAAGAAGAAAGTATATAGCAATGCAAGCTCACTTTAAGAAACAAGAAAGAACTCAGAGAAATAACCTAATCTCCCCTCTCAAATAAATAGGAGAAGAATAGCAAAAAAACTCAAAACAAGTATAAGACAGGGGATAATAAAAATCAAAGCAGAAACAAATGAAATAGAAACTACAAAACAAATAAAAAGATCAACAAAATCCAAAGCTGATACTTTGTAAAAATAGACAAGTGTCTAGCCAGGATCACCAAGCCCCCCCACCAAAAAAAAAGGAGAAAATGCAAATAAATAGGATTACAAATGAAAGAGGAGAAATTACAACAAAATTCTGCAGATATCAAAAGAATAATCAGATATTTTTAATGTTTTTTTTTTCACAGTGCTTCCTTATTCTATCACGATGTGTATGAAATCTTCTATTGCTATGAAAGGTAACATATTCATAATTTCTGGGGATAGAGTCACTGGATCATATGGTACAACCACTTTAAAAATTTTGAGGAACCTAAATACATCTTTCTATAGAGCTGGAACTTTTTGTATTCTCACCAGTAATATAAGAGGATTTCTTTTCAATCACATTCTCATCAGCATTATTTTCTCTAGTCTTGAAAGTTGCTCATAGATCTGAGGCAGATAGCTGAGGTGGAGACATATGAAATAAAAGTAGGGGAGGGAGGAGTACAAGGGACTCTGGTGATGGAGCATGAGTGCTAT
>NW_004567115.1:2098001-2136248 GCF_000260355.1 Condylura cristata | reverse complement strand
CTGGTGAAGCCTCTCACCGCCCCGAGCCTCTGGCCTGTACCCCAGTTCTGTATGCATAAATAAATAAATCTTAAAAAAATTAAATAAATAAAAATAAAAGAAAAACATGAGAATGTACAAATTAAGGCATAGTTCAACTCTCCTGTCCTATCATAATATAGAGCTGGTTGTTAAACATTGACCAGCACACCACTGGTTTTCATACAGTCACATTAATGTAATGATATTCACCTCAGAATGAAAATTGTATATTCAGCATTCATAATAACCATTAATAGGAAATTAGTTGTACTCTATGATCAAAAAACAATTAGAAATAATAGTTAAACTTAATTCTATGGGCAGTCAATTAACAAGTGGTCAGTCAGCAAATACTGCTGGCCTTCATGTTATTGCCTGGAATGCAAAGTCCATTAGAAACAGTTTATGTAAGTTTCTAGTTCTATGGTGTAATTATTTTTAGAGCTTTGTCTATTTTATCACATAAAGAACCCATTTAAGACAAAATGATTCTGAAGAAATTCTCTCAAATGCTTGCTAGAGTTAAGTTGTTTTTCCTTAGCTATTGGACATTTTTATCTCATAGAAGTGATAGATCACAGCTAAGAACAACTTGGGGAATTCGTTGACCACATTTGATTTCAAGTCTGTATGCTCAGAACTGCATACAGCTCTTGAATTCTCTACCCTTATTTTCAGCTTGTTATATAAATGTAAGCTGTTTTTTTTCTAGTTGCTTTGCTTTGTTTTCAAGCAAAATATACTGGAAAGCCATGCTACTTTTCCCCCCATAGTACATATTTTGGTTTGATAACTGTGTCTTCTGATAATGAGCAGGGGGAGAAAAATAAAATATTTAAAACTAGTGCTATATTAATCTAATATTTTATATTAAATTTTTTCCAAGTGATAGAAAGAGAATACTTTATAAAGACAAAGCTGGGCATTTTTCAATGAAGTGCATAAGAAAATTCTTTATGTTATTATTTACAGTGGAAAAATGTTTTTGCAGTTTTGCTTTTGGCTCAGATTTTTATTAGTACCATTTCTGCTCATCTTCCTTCTCCTCCCCCTTACTTCTCTGCTTATTCCCTTATTTGCAACTCTCTCCTTCTCATTTTATTCTTCTTTTTGGCTTCATATATTTTGTCCCTCAAGGGATGTTATAAATAAAATTGTGTGAACTTTAACCTTAACTACCTCATTTCTCTCCATATCTAATCATCCAGTCTGTTCTCTAACTTGATGTATGGGTTTTCTATTGCTGTCATAAACATTACCCAAAACTTAATATATTAGAAGTTTTGTTATTTTAACTATTATTTTAAAATTTAGTAGGTCAGATGTCTGGTATGATCTCATCAGTCTAAAATTATATCCTTAACAGGCTATGTTCCCTTATAGAAGTTCTAGGAGAGAATCTGTTAACCTGTTCATCTAGATTGCTGGTAAACTGAGATCCCAGTTTCCTTGCAAGCTGACTGCTGACGGGTGTTCTCAGCTCCTACAGGCTATATGCATTCCTTGCCTAGTCCCCTTGTTTCTCTACCTTCAAAATTAGCAGTGACAACTGGTTTATTTTATGTCACATCTTCATGACCCTCTCTTGGATCTTGCGCTTCTAGATCTGAGGCAGATAGCTGAGGTGGAGACATATGAAATAAAAGTAGGGGAGGGAGGAGTACAAGGGACTCTGGTGATGGAGCATGAGTGCTATGGTGGTGGGATAGCTATGGTTAAGTCTGGGCTTTTTGATATTTCTGAAAGAAATACACATAACTATTTTCTAATTTTTCACCGTTGATTAATTTTAGAATTGCTTCATCAACCAACTTTATGCTCCTTCTTAATTTTTAAACTTTTCTTCAAATTTTATATTACTTATTTTAATTATAATATTTGAGAAGTTCAATAAAACATTTATTTGAAATGACTAAAATAAACTGTATTAAACTAAGATAAAAACAGTCTTACATTTAACAAACCCCATATTAACAAAATAATGACAAATAATCCATTTCGTTGAGAAAAAGAACTTAAGAAGTGAGTCTTTCAGGCCAGTCAAAAGAAGGCCATATTTATTGTAGGACACTTAATAGTAAGTTAGCTTATATTATTGGAAGCTAAAACAGTAAATTATAAAATCAAATCTAGAAACTGTATCTGAAACAATCTTGATGTGCATTTGAGATACACCAAATTTAATGAGTTTATAGACTATGAAAGCACACGCAAATGTTTGCACAGCTCACAACTGTCTATAGTAAATCCAAAAATGCAGTTCTGAAAAATGCATTTACTACAATAAAACACAAATTTATTTTAATGATGGAACAAAATATTAAAAAAATCAATGCTCACTGTATTATCATTTATCATTATATTATAGCCAATTGGAGGATACACTGTATTTTATTTGGTTTGTTTTTTTCTGCAGTGTGACAGAATTGAATGGTAGTAGTCTGTGAGATCTGAATACCACATTTTCAAGAATATTGAGAACCAATTGTTAAGTCTAATCATTATTAACATATAAATGATATAAACTTAAAAAACAACAGGATGCAACCAGTTAAAGTGCAGCACTATGAAGCAATCTGCAGCTATGCAGAAAGAGTTCCATCCTCTGCCAAAGAGGTGACCCACATGGTGCAAAAGACTTCTTCTGTCTCACCCATTGCTCCCCTCAGCAGTGTATTTTGTTACTCTACGTATTCTGCTCCCCACTGTGTCTTTGGTGAATTCTCTCAATCACTATCCCCAGCAGAGCTGGCCTGTATCCCCAGATCTTGTATGCATAAAAACAAAACAAAACAAACAAACAAACAAAAACTAAAAAAAAAAAAAAGCTTAAAAAATACACTATATCTGCATGGTGGGAATACTGTTTAATGGTGTGCTATTTCTTTCTCCAACACCATGTTCAGTTATATCACATTATTTACTTGCCAGTGACTAATAAAAGTTGTACTTACATTAAAAAAATAGGCCCTCCCTGGTGGCGCAGTGGGTTAAAGCACCGCACTGAGAAGCTAAAGTCATTTCCACATGAGTTCGATTCCTGCCTGCCCCGGAGGTGACCACATGGCGTGGCAGACCTCTGCTGACCCGCCCGCTGCTCCCCTCAGCAGTGTACTTCGTCGATCTGCCTGTTCTGCTCCTCACTCTGTCTCTGGTGAAGCCTCTCACCGCCCCGAGCCTCTGGCCTGTACCCCAGTTCTGTATGCATAAATAAATAAATCTTAAAAAAATTAAATAAATAAAAATAAAAGAAAAACATGAGAATGTACAAATTAAGGCATAGTTCAACTCTCCTGTCCTATCATAATATAGAGCTGGTTGTTAAACATTGACCAGCACACCACTGGTTTTCATACAGTCACATTAATGTAATGATATTCACCTCAGAATGAAAATTGTATATTCAGCATTCATAATAACCATTAATAGGAAATTAGTTGTACTCTATGATCAAAAAACAATTAGAAATAATAGTTAAACTTAATTCTATGGGCAGTCAATTAACAAGTGGTCAGTCAGCAAATACTGCTGGCCCTCATGTTATTGCCTGGAATGCAAAGTCCATTAGAAACAGTTTATGTAAGTTTCTAGTTCTATGGTGTAATTATTTTTAGAGCTTTGTCTATTTTATCACATAAAGAACCCATTTAAGACAAAATGATTCTGAAGAAATTCTCTCAAATGCTTGCTAGAGTTAAGTTGTTTTTCCTTAGCTATTGGACATTTTTATCTCATAGAAGTGATAGATCACAGCTAAGAACAACTTGGGGAATTCGTTGACCACATTTGATTTCAAGTCTGTATGCTCAGAACTGCATACAGCTCTTGAATTCTCTACCCTTATTTTCAGCTTGTTATATAAATGTAAGCTGTTTTTTTTCTAGTTGCTTTGCTTTGTTTTCAAGCAAAATATACTGGAAAGCCATGCTACTTTTCCCCCCATAGTACATATTTTGGTTTGATAACTGTGTCTTCTGATAATGAGCAGGGGGAGAAAAATAAAATATTTAAAACTAGTGCTATATTAATCTAATATTTTATATTAAATTTTTTCCAAGTGATAGAAAGAGAATACTTTATAAAGACAAAGCTGGGCATTTTTCAATGAAGTGCATAAGAAAATTCTTTATGTTATTATTTACAGTGGAAAAATGTTTTTGCAGTTTTGCTTTTGGCTCAGATTTTTATTAGTACCATTTCTGCTCATCTTCCTTCTCCTCCCCCTTACTTCTCTGCTTATTCCCTTATTTGCAACTCTCTCCTTCTCATTTTATTCTTCTTTTTGGCTTCATATATTTTGTCCCTCAAGGGATGTTATAAATAAAATTGTGTGAACTTTAACCTTAACTACCTCATTTCTCTCCATATCTAATCATCCAGTCTGTTCTCTAACTTGATGTATGGGTTTTCTATTGCTGTCATAAACATTACCCAAAACTTAATATATTAGAAGTTTTGTTATTTTAACTATTATTTTAAAATTTAGTAGGTCAGATGTCTGGTATGATCTCATCAGTCTAAAATTATATCCTTAACAGGCTATGTTCCCTTATAGAAGTTCTAGGAGAGAATCTGTTAACCTGTTCATCTAGATTGCTGGTAAACTGAGATCCCAGTTTCCTTGCAAGCTGACTGCTGACGGGTGTTCTCAGCTCCTACAGGCTATATGCATTCCTTGCCTAGTCCCCTTGTTTCTCTACCTTCAAAATTAGCAGTGACAACTGGTTTATTTTATGTCACATCTTCATGACCCTCTCTTGGATCTTGCGCTTCCATTTTAAAGGATTTGTGTGATTAGATTGAGCTCAAATGTGAGCTCCCTATGTTGAAGTTCTTAAGCTCTATTACACTGGCAAAATGTGTTATGCCATGAAAGGTAACATATTCATATTGGGATAGAGTTAGGGACATTTTTTGGGGGTGGGGAAATTATTTTGACCCTCAATTAGATCACTAATCCTACCTTATATCTAATGAGGTAGATATAAATAAAAATTAATTACTTTGGTTAATAGACCCATGGGTCATAATGTAGGTTTTTCTGTTTCTGCGGTATATTTGCAAGATCTCTATTATATACAATCCTGCCAGTCTTGTACATTTAAAACTTGATAGCCCTTTTGTTCGATTATCATCTTTCAAATCTTTTCCTTCTTGTTCTGAGTTGTTTATTGCCTTCACCTCTCACCTGATTTTGACACACTCAAAATTATTCTCGCAGTCTCACATCTCTTTACTGTTTTTCTCTGACAGATTCCTTCACTCTGTTCTATAATATAACTCTGATTTATCATGTTTCTTCCTTCATTATGGCTTGATGTTCTCTATAAATAGTGACAGTTGTCCATGACTTGACTCTTACTTATCTGTCCTAATGTTTCCTTTTTCCTTCTTATATCCTCAATCCAATTATACCCATTTATTTTAGTTCCCTATTTTGCCTTTGCACATATTGGTCCCTGCCTTGCAAATGTTGTTTTCTTTTTTCTCCTCTGAAACCCTGCTATCTCTTGGTTAGCTGCAGTTACTCATTAAGACTTAATTGAAGTTTTTTCTTCACTCATTGTTGGAAAGATACACCTGATTTGTAGGTATCATTTTCTAGTAACCTACATATCAAAAAAGATATATCTTATTTTTCTTTTCTACATGTGTTAGTCTTTTGGATTTTATAATCTCCTTCTCATTTTTGTATATCAAAGGGTCTAGCTGAGTGCCCACACACAGGTAGCACAAAACAGGGCTGACAGAATGGATCTACAAAACTATCACAATATAAAAAAACAAAATTGGCAAAATGTGATTCAAATCTAAACTTTTGGCTACTCAATTGGTGTTGGTCTGAAAAATAAAGCAAACAAAAAATTTAGATTTCCCTAACGGCAAAACTTTAGCTATCAGAATGACATAATCTAATTTTTTTGGTTAGAAACTAAGCACCAAAGTATGTAAGAGTTCCTGAATGTTTTTAAATTATTCCATAAACAAACTACCATTAGTAAAGGATTTAGATATTCACAGGAAACAAGGAGGCTTGTTTCAAGATCATTTTTAATGCTTTTTCATTATATCAGTTATAATTAAACTACTTCATATATGTAATTATGTGGCATAGTAATTGAGACAATATATAATGGAACTGTGTAAAACAAGTCTTATAACACTTGTACTTCTGGGCTCTGTTAACACTTAATATGTTTCTGGCCACCCACTGAGCTGGCCTGGAAGAAGCTGTGTTTTGATCTCTTTTATGAAATGACCTTTCAGTGCAAAACTAGATGAGAATAAACCTTAAAAGGTTTGTTATAAATATTCTGTTTGGCATCATTTATCTTTCCAAAATGCCTTAATAAAGCACTTATCTGTAAAGGAAAACTTTAATTTCTTAGACAAATAAAACTAGGTCCACCACTATAGGCTGCTTATAAATGTGCACTGGTGGACACATTTGCCACAGAGCCTCCTCACAACCTTTGTCCAGGGGTTAGAGATAAGCAAGCAAAGATGGAAAAAACAAAAACAAAAACAAAAACAAAAAAAACCTCCTTACATGTTTATAATACTAGAGCTCATCTTGTATTATTTTACCATCTATTTTACCCTATAATCCTCAGTCTTTGCAGTCTATGTAACCAGTCAATGCTTCCATCTGTCAGTAGAAGCAACATATGCATTCTGAAGGGAAGAACAGTTTGTATTAAAAATGCCCTTCCTTAATTTAAAAATACATATAAAATTAGTGGAAAATATGTTAAGGAAAATAGTGTATACATGTCAAGTAGAAGGATTTGAGACTTAAAAATGCAGATTTTATTAAGATTAGATACAGAAACAGTGGCTGTTGATAAAACAATGTCAGATTTCACTTGAAAAATATGAAAAATTATTTATTCATTTTTTTCAGTATTTAAATCTCTGAATCAGATTAGTCAGCCCTTATTTATTCATTTACAAATTATAAAGTATGTGAGAAGTGCTAACTGTTCAAAATATAAGGATTTGAAACTACACACTAATTTGTATTCTATAAACTCACTGGTATAAATTAATTTTTTTACAATACTTCTTACATATTTGTGGTAATATTCTCTTTACATTTATTCCTTCTTCAACTTTCCTATAACTGGTTTCTATTTTAATTCATTTTTGACCAAATGACCATCCATTTTTTTGTTACATAGTGACCTACATATGCTTTTGGTTGAACATTTAGAAAAATCTATATTCCTAATGGCTTTTCAAAAAGGATAAGTTGTAATCTCAGTGAAAATAGCAATCTCATCAAGTCGATGGAGCTAAAAAATTGTGTTAGATAATTTGTGGGATGAAGAAAGTTGTTTTTTTTGTTGTTGTTGTTCAAGCAGGTTAATGTATAGATAAAAAAATATGACTAACAAAAAATATTGAATGAATTGTTCATCATGAAGTTGTTAAGGATGTCCACCAAGCAATATAACACCTAGAAAATGAACACTTGAAAATTTAAAGCATTGAATTCATATTTTCCTTGAATTGTTTAATAAAGAGTGCAAAGTTTCAACAGGCTTTGTAGTAGTAAATTTTATTAAAAACATTCTAATTCTGTGAAGTCAAAAGGAAAAGATCATTAATGTGATGTTAAAGGCATAGTAAAGACAAGAGCATCTGAAATGACTTTAAATATTGAACAAAAATCAGAGAAAAAATGGCTCCATCTAACAAATTAATCATTCAGAAATAGGAGATGGGGAAAAAAGAATTCTGAAGCAGAGTGTAGATTTATAAAAATAATAAAGAAAAAATAATACATAATCTAAGAGAAGACCATAGCAACTCCAAGAAGTTTCATCTCTTTTCCTTTCTTTAATAAGGAAGATATACCAAGAAGAAATGCTTATGTTAGAATGAACAACCAATTCGGACAAAGAAGAAATAAAGGCAGAAAACAAGAAAAGAAGGTAAATTAGGCAACAACAACAAAAAGATAAAATCTTGATTTTAAAAATGAAGTTAAAATTTTGAGACTTAGAGTAATCTCCACAGAATGTAACACATAAATGAATTATTTGGCTAGTTACAAAAGGCTGTCTATTCTCTTTTTAGAATACATGCATAGAAAAAAACAAATTTGGAGAAAATTTATTTTGTGTTCTTATTTTAATAATTTATATAGTAGTTTGCTAACTTGGAAAATATTAGATTTAAAAGGCATATATTTTCTGTGAATACATTAAACATGTAAGTTTTAATAAATAATAACACTTAAAATTCTGAAAAAAAAAAGTCCCCAAACATGAATAAATCGATAAGATGTACTATATACACAATGGAATACTACTCAGTAATCAAAGTGATAAACTCAAGCAATTTGTGGCAATAGATAGAGCTGGTAGCAATTATACTAAGTGAAATTAGTCAGAAGGAAAAATATAAGTATTTGATGTTTTCCATTATCTGTGGAATGTAGAGAAATTGAACAAAGGGTCAGGGTAAAAAGACAAAAGTTGCATGTTGACCATAGATATGAGGCAAATAACAAGAGAAACAGAAGATGAGAGGAAAAACAAGGGAGGCAAGAGCCCAAGGATTATGCTGACAAATCATGGGTGCTATGGTGATGAAACAAATATGGGAACTACACCTGAAGTTAGAAATAAAATACGGTCCAAAAAAAAACCCAATGTATATGAAAATAAATGAATACATAAATAAATACATTTAATTAAACCTCAAAATTGCATCCTTTTAAACAAATACAAAATACAAATCTGAATAAAAGAAGAATTAATCACTTAACCAGAGACTGCTAGCTTAATAAAATGTTGTAAAATGTGAAATTTTTATATTTGATAACATCTACATTAGAGATGTTATCTCATCTGCCTGATTTCTTGTAAAATCCTTGATGTCATTGTTCTAGCATATATATGTATCTATATAAATGCATATATATAAGCATATTATAAATGTGTGTCACAAAAGTCAAAGGTGCATATAGGCTTTAATTTCTATGAAAATAGTCACTTATTCTACAGACATTTGAAGTAGGCCTTTAAGCATTTAATGTTGATAGGTGGAAAGGAAAGAATACAATATTAACAAAATTAGCACAGACTAAACTTTTATTGTGTTTTGGGCAAAGTTATTATGAGCATTTTAATGTATATTCTGTTTCAAAGAACCTGACTATGTATATTTTGTACTTAGAAAAATATCACATCAGTGTTTTGATACATAGTAATTTGCTTTTCTATTCAGGGTATCTCAGAAATCTTTTAAAGTCAGCAAGTAAAATAATGAATGTGTTCCACATTTGTAAATATTTAATAGTTACTAAAATATTGATAAATACTGTTATTACCATTTTATTTTCTCTAATATCATCATTATGTACATACATAGATATGAATGTATGTTGTGAAATTTTTGCATACTTAAAAGTTGCTCAAAAGTTTTGTGCCCTCATAAGCAATGTAAGAGTTTCATTTTTTAAAACTTTGAATAACAACAGTTATTTTCATCATTCCAACTGCAAGACAATACCGAAATTTAATTTTTCATGTTTAATTCAAGCGGAAGGGAAAATGTTGAGGGGGCTGTTTCTACTTAAAATAGGCTTCTGTAACTGTTTGAGTTAATTTATCATTTCCTATGTTCACTATCCATTGGAGAATGTTTGAAATCCATTATTGATTTGATTATGTCTTTTGTGGGGGAAAAACTGCTTAAAATATTACCTATTTTATAAGAATTATTTAAGCAAGGTATATAGCCATAATGACCAAATTTAACCTTTGAAAGTCTTAGTTTTCAATTTCATGTTATGATTCATCTGCTTTTGTATACAAATTTAAAGTCTTGATCTTGGAAAGCAGCCGACAGCTAGAAGTGGCTACCAATTGTCTAATCCCCAAGACACTAATAATCCATATCAATCAGATCAGTGACATCTGTGTGGCTCTTGTGCAAGGTTTTATTTTACTTCTTTCGATGAATGGAGTCTTTCCATTCTGTTTTTATTTGCTGACAGAAGAAAATACATCTACAGTTCATTCACATAATGAATGGGGTGGGAAATTAATTCTATGGGGACTAAGATTGTTTGGTTTGTCAATGAGACATACTCAACATTTACAGCATTTTCTCTTTTGTGTTATTGCAGTACACTGTAAAAAGATTGTCATAAATCCAAAAGCATGTTTTGCAAACTTCATATCTGCATTTACTACCTTTAATATTAATAGGAGTGCATGTCTAAAGTGAGTAAATTGAGAAAGTGGCTGAAACTATAGTTTATAAAAGAAGATTAGTGGGTTTAATATGCACTGGAGAGTAAGAGAAAAATCTTATTACTGTATGGAGAAATTACCTCATAAAGAAGCTAATACAGCAGGCTAGGGAGTAATTTTTTAACAAGGTTTTTATGATGCGCAAGTGTAGGCAAGTTAATGAACTTATCTTTCTAGTTATTTTCAGATTGTAACAATGCTCTTCTATTCTAGTTCTTGTGCTTTAAGAAGTAAAATACACTTAATCACCTACAATAAAACTAATTCATTACTTTAATAAATCAAGTACAATCTTATACTGTACACTTAAATGTTGTTGCAATAATGTTGGAAACTAGATCAGGTGCTGAAGTTTACAATGGAATGGAGCAAAAGGTAACCATGGAGCTTATTTATTATTTAAATTAGATTGTCTAATTTTGACAGTGCACAATCATTTTGAGAAGATTTGACTCCCTTTTCTGCTATTGGGTGCAGGAAATAGAGGTAAATGAAAGAGAAAATATTTTCTTTTAATAATTGCACACACTTCTTTGTGGCATGACTCTATAGTCTTTGAAATCCTCAAACAATTTTGAAGAAATGTATCTTCAACAGGAAAATAATTCATATAAATTATGCTAATTGCTGAGAAGATTTCTATACTAAAAATATGATGTATTTGAGAAACTAAAGTGACTTAAAATGTAAATGGATATAGAAATGGTGTACAAAAGTCATTTCTTGCAATATATAAATTATATCAGATTCATGATGACAAACTCACCACCCATTACTCCAATTATGATATATAAGGTACATACACTCAGATATTCTGCTTTATCTTAAGTTTTACCTTTCTTCAACATTGGATCTTGAATGGCCAGTGTAAAATTATACATACACACTCCCAGAATTACTGCTAGGCTTAAATAATTTTTTTAAGTATGTATTTTTTAAAGATTTACCTATCTATGCATACAGAACTGTGATACAGGTCAGAGGAGCAGGGGGAGTGAGAGAATTCACCAGAGACAGTGGGGAGCAGAGCAGATGGATTGACCAAGTTCACTGCTGAGGGGAGCAGCGGGAGAGACAGAAGAGGTCTGCTGCGTGTGGACACCCCCAGCAGGGGATCGAACTCACACTGAAGAGGCTGTGGCTCTCCTGCAGTGCAGTGTCCCTTCCCATTGCACCACAGGGAGGTCCTTAAATAAAATTATTTTAACAGAAGTAGATGAGTACTTTCTCCTGGTTTTATCAACTTCATAAAGTCTTCACAGCACCATGTAGGGTCATTGTGCCTTGCAGTATAAACACTGGTTGTTAATATAACGTATAGTGGCAGTGCTAACAGTCACTCTGTCTGCTGGACATTCTTTTATTTATTTTTTAAAATTTAATTTCTTTATTTGTATATATCTGCCATGAGGTAGAGTCCCCATAGAATTTCGATCACTGATTTGCCTGAGCTTAGTGTACCATTGCCAAAGTCCCTTGTGCTCTTCCTTCTTAAAGCATAAAAATGTTTCTCCTTTTTTCCCTCACCCCTCTGTATATAATCTTTGATTTAATGTTTTTGTGTCCTTTGGGTAGATACCTAGGAGTGGAATTGCTGAGTCAATTTTCAGTAATCATCTCCCTTTCTAGTAATCTCTCCATCAACTACTCACCTGTCTCCCAGTCAATACTTTTCTGATTTCTATTACTGCATTGTTATTTTCTCTGCTAATTTATGGTGGTTCATATTGATTTTAAATAATTCATACTACATTGTTACATGATGGATTATCATTTATAGATAGCAAGTTGCCTGTTTCTTCAAGGTACTTGTGTTTAAAGCTGAAGATAGTAGATTCAGATATGGTCTTGAACTGTGATTTTGGGAGTCTGGGAACCCAAATAGGCCTTTTTTTTCTTTTTTTCAGATCCTGTCTTCAGTGAGGAAAAATTTCAAGATCAAAGTCACAGAAAACTAAATGACTTATTGATAGATAGGAAGTAGGATGGAAAAGCTCTCCGAAAGGGGAGTAGCTGCTGAGGGTGGGGGAAGAAGGTATTTATGTGGGTTTACTGGGTAAGAGTGAGGGTTTAGCCATTGGATGTTCTGATTTGTTTTTCTTTCTGTTTGGCTGAGCCTGTGGTAAGGGGTTCCTAGGAAACCAACTTCCATTGGGTTTGTGGGGTTTTCTTGGGCTTCTGATTCCCATTGAATTTGCCTACATTGCCTAGCCTACCTTTTAAAAACTAGCTTTGGTCTGTTGCTGTAGCATTTTGTTATTGTGTCGGTGTTCTAGACATTCAGCTCTTTACTGGCTTGTAGGGTGCGCACTTGATAACCAATCAGACTGATAAAATTGGACCTAGGGCTTGTAGGAGATAAGGGCTCCCTGGCTCCAACTAAATGTTTTGAATCAGGGTGATAAGTAGACTTAAGGTCTTGGGGCTCCCTGTTACTAACTGACTGTCTATACCCATATCCTAACTTCTTCATTATTTTCAGGCTGGTGGTGGAGTTAGCATATTATCATCAATGTTATTTAAAGTGTCCTTAAGTTTCCCCCTATAAGTTGCTGCTTACTATGAGATTTTGTGAAGTAGAATTTGCCTGGTAATTGTTGTTAGTTAATAATAATAAAAAGTTTGTAAAGGCTTTTTTTTTACACAAAATAATTTAAAAAATACTTACAATTGAAGATGCATATTGCTAATAAGCACTGTGTGTTCTGATGCTTGAAACAAACATAGAACAAGAATGAACACACTTACTGAACCTAAGAATTTACTGCATATTTCTGTATGAAGAGATAAAAGGGTATATTTTCTTGATACCAAACTATTTTTGTCATGATAAAATAAAAATGTAATCTTTCTTTCCATATTTGGTGTTTTTTGGAAAGAGGGTGGTAGTTATATGTATCTCTTCCTAGTTATTGCCAGATCAATCACTGATAGATAAATTGTACAATGACTCAACATTTACTCCAGAATGGTTAGTATTAATCTGGGTAGAATACTATAATTAGCATGGAATTAAAGTTTTTACATTGAATGTCCATTTTAATAATTTTGTCCTGTCCTTATTCCTTTTACTCCCCCAGTTTGTTTGTCTTCATATCTTAAAGCTCATTGTTCTTGTTTTTATGTTTTAAGATAACAAACCTGTGATGCTCTTTCTCTTAAGTCATGCCAAGAAAATCCCATAATAGAGATGTGTACACTGGAACAATTTGAAGAAAGTATGCAAAACATCGACCTTAGTAGCCATGTGTTCAAGGACTGCCTATCAGTGGCTTGGAATGGAGCTTGTCATTGTGATTTCACGGTGCTAGTTGGGCCTAGATAGGTAATGATAGATAAGGGCACTTGGATGGAGAGATTTTATAGCAAAAATCTGAAGTCATACTGCTGAGCAGACACTATCTAAAGTCGCTAAATACCAGAAGTAACCAGTTGACAGATGTGCAGATGTTTAATGCAATAGTAGTGGGACTTTTTAATTTAAATGCTTTTTAAAAAGTTTTATTCATTTCTGCATACAGAACTGTGGTACAAGCCAGAGATGCAGGGGTGGTGAGAGGATTCACCAGAAACAGAGTGGGGAGAAAAACAGGCAGATCGACTAAGTTCGCTGCTGATTGGAGCAGTGGGCAAGTCAGGAGAGGTCTGCCTCACCCTGTGGATCACCTCTGGACTGGGGGTCAAACCAACTCATTGAAGGGGCTGAGACTTGCTTGCAGGGCTGCGTAGTAACCCTTTGTGCAACTAGGGAGGGCCAATTTAAATGATTTTTTAATGAATAATAGCTGTCATTGCTTTTTAACCTTACTTCAAAAGAACTAAATTTTTAATTGTGAGGTTCTAATTTTTTATACTCTCTTCCCTTTCTGCTTTCTAGCTTTTTTTTTAAACCACAAGTCCCTTCCCTCCTTGCTCTGTGCCTGTCCCCATTTGCTCACCCTTCTCTCTCTCTCCACTTTGTAATTACATTACAACTGTTGCTTACACTCTAAATTAACTGCTGAATTAATTGCTGAATCGTAACATTTTTGTAAATCAAAGTCTTCTATAAAACTCCCTGTTTCTCTGTCCCTTCACCAATACTGGATATTACTAAGTGGCACTTTTGACAATTTAATTGATGTATCTTCAACAGGATTTCCTATTTTTTGATATAACAAAATATTTCAATATATTATTGTTAATATTCTGGTTCTATAGTTATTTAGCAATTCCTAATCTATAATCGCATGTTGGTCTTAAAAGTAATGAGCTTGCTTTAGAAATTCTGTTTTCTCGAACATCCTTTCCTTGTATAATAGAGACATCACAGGGCTGCATCATTTTGTTGTCCTTACCTTTCTGGATGATAATCGATGAACAATCAATCTAAATGTTCACAAGTACAACTTTGTGTGAGGACTGTGGTCAACTGATATCATTATTAGTGATTGTTCACAAAGAGAGCAAATATTTTTAGGAGTTTACTTGCTTTAATGTCAGTTAAGTCCAAGTTACATGCATGTGAACATGTGTGTATTTTTTTTTATTTTTTGAGCATGGGAGGGAAGGATAATAAATATATGATAAAATTCAATGCAAAGTATTTTTTCTTAAAAATAAAAGTATGCCATTACAATATTAGAAAAGATAATAATCAAAAAATCAGTTATGACATTTTCCATTCTACAGACATGTAATTTTAATATATTCTATAATCTCTTCATCTTCTGTTTAACCTCTCTTACTCTACTAAGCCCATGCCATTCTTTTTTGTTCAAAATAATTGGAAGCTGCTGGAATATCAGCTCATAAACATATGGTATATGTTACCTATCTTGTTTTTGTTAATGTATGTCACATGAGTTTGGCCCATTTTATGGAATAGTTTCCCTTGTCTAGTCTATTTGTCTCTATTTCCCACTGTTTTGATACAATTATTCTTTTTCAAGTTAGTTGCCATCGAGCATATTTAATATAAATGTTTTCCATTCATAAATTTACTTTGCATATAAAAACTATGTTTTCAATATAGTTTATGACAGCAGAGGGCTAATTCTCCCTGAATCAAATAGCATATTTTAACTTCAAATATAGGCTTCAAAAAAGTTATTCAGTTGTTAGGGAAATGGTCTGTTCAAAGGCTGTTATTCATATAGACATTAAGTAGCATACATTCACACATTCACATTAGCTATTAGCTGTTTACTGTTTAGGAAACCTTTTACATGGATAATCAAGCAAGTACAAATTACAGAGCACTTTAGAAATCTACTTATTAACAGAGACTTGCCTAGACCACTCTGGACAGAAAACAAATGGAGAATGCCTGTATTCATACACAAACATGGAGAAACCAGCCCTTGAGTGTAATACAAAGTGGAGCCTATCTTTCACCTGATAAAGAATGCATCATCCTAATCCAAAAGCTCACTAATTCACTAGCTGACCTGCAACATAGTACAACTTCTTAATATGTAAGGAAAAAAGCAAGAAAGATGGAACACCCAGCCTGAACACCCTTCTTGAGCTCAGATTTTATCTAATTAGAGCCAAGAATTCCCCAGCCAGAGCTGTCAGTCTACATGGTCACTGATCGAAGCAGCTTCCAAGCAGCTTTCAGTATGCCTGAGCAATCTGTCATTGAAGATGCAGTCGGCAAAAATACACACCAGGGCTCAGAAGTGGTCGTGTGTGTGTATGTGTTGCCATTTCTGTGTTTGGCTCCAATTCTCAGAGATTGCTGACTCCCTTTTTACTCCCTGTGGTGAATGGTATGACACAGAAAGAATTCTGGACTAGGAAATAGGCAGGTTGGGTTTGCCAGGAAGTCAAGGTAACTCACATTACTATTTATCTTGTTACAAAGGCTAAGTAATAATAATCCTCATCTTACTTTTTCAAAAGGATATTCTGGGTACAAAATTAGATAATGTATGTATCTACATACATACATGCATCTACTTAAGATGTTTAACTATTATTTGATTTATTATATTTTTGAGTATAGATAATCCAATAGAATCTGTTTATATTTTTATTGAGATAATGTCAGTTTACAACAATGTATATGATCTGGAGTTGCATTCTATTTTTTTAAAGTTTTCATGTATCTGGTGTGAATAAGTCCTAGAGAATATTTAATGAGAAATTAACAATAACTAATAGAATGATGCAATTTGGATGTCAATATACATAACATAGAACATCATCATAAATTAAGCATATTTTTAAACATTTGAGAACTTCATGCAAACATATGCCTTCTAAGCATGCCTACACATTCAAAAAAATAAGTGATGTTGGCCCATAATGCAGATGACTGTTCTGTCTCCTCATTTTATTTTTAGTGAAATATCAATTATAGCATTGAGACAATTAATATAGAATTTTGGATCCAGAAGAAGAGCTTCAACAATATCCTCCTTTGTGAGAAGAGGATGGACACTTTACTAAGCAAAATAACAAGATGCTGGTACCTTTGTAATTTAGGGTTTACTTGTTTCATCTTGCTTAGATCTGTAAAAAGAGAAAGAACAGAGGAAGAAACTACTTTTCTCTTCCAAGAACTTACTTTCTAGCCAACTTCATTAATTGATCTCTAATCTCTCCAGGCAATCATAGATTGAGTTTTTTCATTTAATTGTCAACATTTTCAAAATCACATAGCTATATAACTGGAAATGGCATCTTCTTTTTTTAAAATTTATTTTATTTTATTTATTTTTATTTTTTATTTTATTTATTTTATTATTTTTTAAAGATTTATTTATTCATACAGAACTGGGGTATAGGCCAGAGATGCGGAGGGTGACAGGATTCACCAGAGACAGAGTGGGGAGCAGAACAGGCAGATCGAGGAAGTACACTGCTGAGGGGAGCAGCGGGCGGGTCAGGAGAGGTCTGCCACGCCATGTGGATCTCTTCCGGGGCAGGCGGGAATGAACTCATGCCGAAGTGGCTTAAGCCTCTTAGTGTTGTGCTTTAACCCGCTGCGTCACCAGGGAGGGCCCAGAAGTAATAGAAGTATGCACAGTTGCAAGTAATTTTTTAACATACTTACAGAAGTTATGAGAAACATATGCTGTTGGAAAACACAGACAGGAGAAGAAAGACCCTGCCATCCTTTGGGGAATCATGGATGTATTTAAGTGAACTGTTGGTTATTTTTCTAAAGATATGTTAACTTGACTTAAATAACCAGATTATGAGCTTAGTAGAAGTCAGTGTTAGTTGGAGAAGGTTCTTCAGTGTCCTCTAATCTCCTTCCCCCTGATGCCCAAAGTCAGTGAACAAAGGTTTGCTCCTGAGTAATTTAAAACTAATCTATGATTTAGAATATATATGTGTGTGTTTGTGTGTGTTAGCTTAATATTTTGACCTATGGTAGTCTGTTTACAGTTTTACTTTAAAATGTACTTCCAATTCTGCTCATTTCTAGGGCTACAACAGCCTGTGCCTTAAGCTCATTGGTATAAACATTGAACAATCCTTACTCTATAAACTTTGGTCTCACAGAAAATAAATGGGGAGCTGGAATCACTATCATTTGAGATGCAAGTATGAGGTTTATTTAGGAGTAAAACAAGATGATGAGAACAATCCCACAAGCAATTTCCTTAAATACATTTACATAAATGACATTTTAAATGTTTGGTAGTGTGGATTCAGCTTCCACACTACCTGAGTCAGTGTTGTCAGATTTTTTCTCAGGACTCTTAGAGTAGACCTAGTCCGTGAGGTGTCACCTGAGTATGGCAAACTAAGGTCAGTTGAATCCCTGTGAGTTTCAGAAAGCTTTATTATTATTTAAAAGAATTCAGATTGTCTTAGGTTAAATCAGTAACTGAGATATTCTTGCTTTCTTATACCTTTGTTTTTTTGTTAATAGAGGATACTCTCTAATTCATGACCTAAAATATAATTTGGGGGTTACCATCCAGGTATAGGTTTATCAGTGAACAAAACATCTAATACCTGTTCCCAATCCCTACAAATCCTACCTACCATAGTGCAAAATACAGCACTTATCTTCTCTCTACTACTAACTAGTGTAAATTTTCCCTTTGAAATGTTTTACTATGGGTCTATTATCATTTACTGACATTGATAGATCACTACAGACTAATCCCTGTCACTTCAAAGATCAATCTCCGAAGCATAGCCATGTGATATTGGTAGACTCCTGCTCTATGACAGAATATATAAATATCTAAAATAGCTACAGAAAATACAAAATTAGATTGTAGTTACAATAAAGAAATCAAAGCACATTTATTAATGGATTAGTTTACAAAATTAAGATTGATACTTTTAGAGTAGTACTGAAGGTGGTACTTTTAGGCATTTTTCTGGCAATTAGGAGAATTCTTACAGTCAATTAGACTCAATTTGTACATAATTGTATTATCTTATTTATTCATTACACTTCATTTGTTAAAACTACCAATATTACTTTTTGCTACTACTACTACTTCTACTACTGAAATTTTACTTTGGGGAGACTTTAATTCAATCTATTCAAAATCTTACCCAACATTTTAATAATATTAGTGTTTTTTTCCCTATGTTTTATCATTCAAGTTGAAATATCATGTGTACACATGATCTTGAAGGATGTTCATTATTTAGATTTTTTTTATCATTAGCAAAAATTAGAGCTGGAAAAATAAAAGAAACATAAAGTAAACATGAGATACTAGGTGAATTCCATGAAATGAGGTGCTAATTATATCTTTAAACTAAGGCAGACTATTTGAAAATCATAAACTATAATCATTTTTTTCTAAATATAAGATAAAATTGCCATCAGCCTGGGAACATGTATGTTTAGTAGTTAGATATGTTATAGAAGGTGTCAGAAAGAAAAAAAATGCTAAGTAATATTATGCTTTATGATAGTAGCTTTATAAAACTGATTATTGTCTTAAAACAGAATTTCCATTTCCTCACTCTTCTGTTTAACATATTAATGACACAGCATTGAGTTCCTGCATATTTTGATACAAAATATTCTTTTCAGATTGCATACAACCAAGTCTGATCCTTGTCAATTCTGGACTAGGATTTAGGATAACTTAAAGATTTTCTTCCAACTATCTTTTTAAAAAATATTTATTTATGCGTACAAGAAATGGAGTACATTCCAGAGGCCCGGGGCAGGGTGTTGAGAGGTTGAGAAAATTCACCAGAAACAGGATGAGGAACAGGACAGGTGGATCTACTGAAGTACACTGCTGAGGGGATAAGACAGGAGAGTTCTGCTGTGCCATGTGGGTCAGCTCCCTGGCTGGGGTTAGAACTCATGATGGAACTCATGCTGCAGTGGCTGCTTGTAGCTTCATTGTGCTGTGTTTTAACCCCTTCATAGTGCTGTGTTTTAACCCCTAGAATAGGGGAAGGCCCTATTCTAACTTCTTTGGAATAAATAAAAAAGAGATGAGAGGGAAAATGAAGTCACACAGCTCAATGGAAATGTACTGAGAAGACTCTCTTGCAGAAATCTCATTTTATTTAATTCTACACAAAAAATATATTCTTGTCATTTTGTTTATAGTACTCTACTACAGCTTATACAGACATATGATAATAAGCTTTAGTACTCAGTTTATATGGTAGATATTCAAAGATATGTTTGGCATGCAAAAGAATAATGAAATAATCACACTTTTGAGCCCAGCTCTCTTTACATAATGCTATTCTTACTTTTCCTGCCATTTGTTAAAGAAATAAATGTAACATATCACTTTATTATATCAACTTGATACATTTTGCTACTTATAATAAAGAAATTATGGTATAAACAGTATTTGTACAACAGCTCTGAAGAATAAATATGATTAAAATACTTTTTTTTTTAATTTGTATACAAGAACTGGGGTGTAGGGCAGAGGTATGGGTGTGGATGGGGAGGAGAGAGCATTCACCAGAGACAATGTAGGGGACAGAACAGGCAGACTGATTGAAATACACTGCTGAGGAAAGCAGTGGGCCAGACAGGAGTAGTCTGCTGTGCCTTTTGAGTTTCCTGTCTGGGGATCAAACTCACACCACAGTGACTGTGTATAGTGTGATAGTGCTGAGACTTTAAACCTAGTATCACCAGGAAGGCCTGAAAATACAAAATTTTATAGAAAATATTTATTTATTTATTTATATATTTATTAATATGTTTATTTATTATTTATGGAACTAAGCAGAATTCTTTTCTCTTCAAAGGGAGAAACAACAGAATAAAAAACCAATATTCTATTATTATTTGCCAATACACACAACTGGTGCCAATTTATAAATCAAGGATTTGTATCATTACCAAAACCTCTGAATTTTAATTCCTTTACCCAGGGCATAAGTTTCTCCTGAGCCCTTAATGACAGTCAGCTTCCCAGAGTGCAGGAAGCAAACAAATCAACACTGAGTTTTAGCACAAGGCAATAGTGCTGTCTAATAAAAGGATAAAATTTAAAGAAGCAAAATTCCATCCAGATTTCTCAGGGTTTCACTCAATCTGAGCTAACACTGGCAGTATGGGTGCTATTTGCCCACATGCTTACTTACTTTCTTAGATCTCCATATCGCCTACTTTCTTGGTGCTAGTACTGATGAAACAGAACACAGGCACCAAGACACACAGGAAATCCTACTGCAAGTGAAGGAAGACTAGAACAGAGTAGAGTGTTAAAGATTTCTTTTAAAAATTCATTGAACATTCACAGCCAGCTTTACAAATCAATGATCAGTGTGTGCAGTACTTCAATCAGGGAAGTGAGGAAATGTATTAATGGGTGTCAGAAAACAGATAACTAGGCCATCACCTCAGACCCAACAGCCTTGTGAAATGGCAAATTTCAACTGTGAAAGAGTCTTAGAGATGCATGAGACCTGCTTTTAGATGTATTTCATGGAAAATACTACACCTAATATTTGACCTTCATTACTAATTATATGCTCTTATTATTGACATTTTGTATTAGTATTTTTATTTGTGAGAACTAGAGATAAATGTTGAAATAAAGGAAAAGTTGGGTTTGATTATTTTCATTTAAGTTCAAGACTTAGTTGTTAGCTGTTGAGAAGATTATATTAATTATAATGTAGTTATGTTAGAATAAATAAAATAGATTTAAAATGAAGAATGTTAATTTCAAAAAGTACTAATTTTTCCATACAGAAGATAGATGAGTTAGGGATCAATAAAGATATGGACAATTTAAAATATCAAATAAAATCCAGACAGTATAATTTTCATGATCTGTTGCTTTCCCAATTTTTTTTTTAAGATTTATTTATTTATGCATACAGAACTGGGGTACAGGCCAGAGGTGAGGGAGCAGTGAGAGGCTTCCCCTGAGACAGAGTGGGGAGCAGAACAGGCAGACCGACAAAGTACACTGCTGAGGGGAGCAGCGGGAGGGTCAAGAGAGGTCTGCCGTGGCATGTGGTCACTTCCGGGTCAGGCGGGGATCCAACTCATGCTGAAGTGGGTTTAACTTTTTAGTGCTGTGCTTTAACCGGCCACGCCACCAGAGAGAGCCCTGCTGTCCCATTTTTTTTTTACTTCATCTCTTCCCACAGGACAAAGTTCATGGCCTGTGGTTCATGTTTGATTTAATGCTCTATTTTTGGAAATTCTTAATTTTATCTTTTAATTTGTGTTTTTTAATTAAAATTCAATTAGATATTGGAAAAGGCCCACAGAAAAAAAGAATACATGCAATGCATAAGCCATTTTTCCTTCACAACCATAAAATTCCACTGAGTTTTGTGACTGTGTGTTTAGAGCTTTTCAAAGCAAGTGTAAGTGTGTTGTGGTCTACAGCTAAACAGAGTGTGTAGACTGACTCCAGAATCTATCACTTTTTGGATTGAACTTGTTTCTAGCATCCAAGAAACATAAAGGGCCAAATAACTTTATTATTTTTCTTTACTAGCCAATCAGTTATGATGGGAGGGAAGATATAGCTGGAAAAAGGAAGATAAGGCCCTGAACACATTTCTTTTTCCAGTTATTCATTCCTCATTATCCATCAGTAAATTGAAGGTGGAGAGTGTGGGTAGAATACATTTGTAGTGAAGTAAAATCAGTTGAGCTACTCTTGTGTAGCATTTCTACTCTTTTGACACAGAAGGAAATACATATGTATACACTAGTGATTCAGTACAAATCGTATGACTTTAGAGATTCTGCATGAGTGAAATATTCTTATGTTCACATTTAAATGTAACATTGTACAATATAAAGATCAAAAGAAAAATTCATTCTAATGATCAAAATTTTACTTTTTAAATTATTTTAAAGATTTATTTTTTATTTACTTGCACATACAAGAACTGGTTGTAGGCCAGAGGAACAGAGGATAAGAGGATTCACCAGAGACAGAGTGGAGAACAGAACAGGTGAATCTACTGAAATACACTGCTGAAAGGAGAAGCAGGCAGGAAAGGAGTGGTCCGTCAGGCTGTGTGGTTCACCTGCCTGGCCAGGGAACCAACTCATGCAGCAGTGGATAGCAATACCTTGTTAGTTCTGAGATTTTAACCCCCGAGCCACCAGGGGGCCTGCCTTTTTTCTTTTTTAACTTAGAATGATACTAAATAACACATTCAAGACAAAACCAAACACCATGACAAATCAAAAGAGAAAACTGGACAAAGAAAATGATCTTTTTTTTTTAAGAAATTTTTTATAATATGATTTTCCTGATTTTTAAATAGTGGGCAACATTTTAATTTTGGAAGGGGCCCTGATGATTATGTAGCTGATGTTATTTCCACTTTTGTCTTTGATCACCCTTTTTATATTGTTAAACAAGTTAGTAAGTCTTTCCCACCTTATGTTCTTCCATGAAATCTTCCTGGAATAACTTGAGAAACTTTCTTCCTTGCTCTCCAAATGGCTTGGTTTCATTCCCATCTGAGTGAATGCCACATTGTTCTTTATCATTATTTTGAGACTCTCCCCTTATGCTTACTAGTCATGATTATTTGTTAATTATTTATTTTTTTAAAAAAAATATCCACTTTTGCAATTACATTATAAGCTCCCCATAGAAAGAAACTATAATCTGTTTATTTACAATAGTGTCCTCAGTATGGACAGGGTATCAAATGAAATATGTTGAATGAATAAATTAACTAATGGCACTGGGATTGAAGGAATGCTGTATCCAGATAATAAAGAACATTTCATCTCAAAGAAACATTGCTCACAACTTGAATGTCTTCAAGTAGGGATGTCAAATAAAGTATGGACACCTAGGTTAAACATAAGTTTTGATTTGCTAAATTCTATTTGTCAACCTATATTTATAATTAGCCCTAAGACTATAAATACATTTGGATCTTTATATAAAGTGAGTGTGAGAATAACACAGTGTAGTATTTTGAATCCTTTCAGTTATGTACTCAAAAATTAACTTAGGAATCTGATAAAAGTTGTAAGCTATTTCCCACAAAAAGATGCATAGAACCATATGCATTACAGAGTCTCTGAAGTCAAATATTGAGCCTAACTGCTTTCACAGTCTCACATCTAATTGATCTTCAAGTCTCCTAAGTTATGCTCAAATCTATCTCCTTGTTCTTATTCCTAGGGTACTTAATGTAAGGTGTAATATCATTTGGATTAATATGGGAGTCCCTTAACTAGTCCTTCCTTTAGAACATATCTTTGTGAATGCACTTTCATATAGTTTCTAAATTAGAGTTTTCTACCTAGAACCACTTTACATTGTGCTTCTATTCTATTGAATATCATAGCATTACTTTGGAAAAAGCCTTTGTAATGGCATATGAAATGTTGACTCTGCTTATTTGAATGTTAGCTCATCATCTTCCACTTCTCTCAGTTCTACTATTTTTTTTTAAAGATTCATTTATTCCCATAGAGATTGCCATTGAGATTGAAAAAAAGCAGTTTACAGAATGTTGTAAAAATAAACAGTTATAAAAAAAAATATTCATTTATTTATGCGTATAGAACTGGGGTACAGGCCAGAGGTGGAGGGGTGGTGAGAGGCTTCACCGGAGACAGAGTGGGGAACAGAACAGGCCAAGTGACTAAGTACATTTCTGAGGGGAGCAGCAGGTGGGTCAGGAGAGGTCTGCCGTGCCATGTGGGTCAACCCCAGGGCCGGGGATTGAATTCGTGCTGAAGTGACTTTAGCTTCTTATTACTGTATTTACCCACTGTGTCACCAGGGAGGGCCCTCTACTATGTTGTTTATAAATTTTTGTGCCTCCTTACCGTTCCCTAAGCCTAATATAGATTCTCACTTCATCAACTGTGTAAGAGAAGTAGCTGGGTAGGTGTGAAAATTACATTACTGAGATCATATTAGTAGAACAAAGCATACACATTAATATTTAACATGTGAAATTGGAACATTAGTGAGGAAAGACATAAAAGGTGGGATGAGGTTGGTGATTTTCTGGCTCCTGCCATTTTCTTGAGCTCAAATTTGAAAATATTAAATATGCCGATGTGTCATATTTAGGGAGATTGGATCCTTAACACTATCATTGAGCCAAGCAGTCACTCTTGTTTAAAGATTTACCTGAATCTCCTCACCACCACCTTTATATCCAATCAAGGCTGACATGGTAACCTACTTCTCCATTTCAACATGAAAACATCACATTCAGAAAAGGAACTGTTTACTCATCAGTAGCTTCTATTAGTTCCAATGATCATGCTATGATAGCTGTTTCAATCAATTTTATATTCGTTCACAGTGGATAATATATAGATGATATTCAATAACGTTTTTACAAATGAATAAATGGTTATATTGTTTTAACAGTTATTATCACTCATACACTCTCACATACACATATACAGAGAAATTCATGAAAACTCATGGGGGTAGAGAATGTATACTGATCCAGAGCTATTCTAATAGTTCTTTTTGTAAAGTTTATGCTATCGAGTGCCTACATCTACCTATTTCATGGGTATGTCATGGTGAAAAAAGGAAATTATTGACCTTAAAATACAGAAAATAAATGAACAAAAAAGACACAACATTTATGGTGACTATAAGTATTACTAAAGGGATAATTCAGATTAAAATAGTGTGGTATTTTAATTATTTTAAAAGACTTTTTAACATTTATTTATGTACATAAGAACTGAGGTATAGGCCAAAGGTGAGAGGAGTGAGAGGTTTCACCAGGGATAGAAGGGGAAGCAGAACAGAGCTACTAAAATTCACTGCTGAGGGAAGCAACAGAGAAGACAGGAGAGGTCTGTTGCGCCATGTGGGTCAGCTCCCTAGGTGGGGATTGAATTTGTGCTGCTATGTCTGGTGATGACTTTATAGTGCTGAGACTTAACTTCTTGCATCACCAGGGAAGCCTTGTGCTGTTGTTTTAGATAGGTTGGTTATGGAGAGCTTCTCTCATTTGGTAATGTGACAACATTTTATTTTGGGGTTATAGGACATAAGTTTTAGTTGCTCACTAAATCACACTGTTACAATTGCATTTCTTAGTCTTCCTTGCATTTGATGAGTAGCTCTAGTTGGTGAGAGATTTAACATTTGATTGCCTAATGCTAGGGAACAACAAAGCCAACATTGAAATGTTAAAATATAAGTTTATATATAAAAAAGAAAAAATATATATTTTTCAAATCATTGTTGTACTGGCATTTGAAGCAACCACCAAATGTATATTCAAATGTATAGAAGCAACATATGAGCAGTGACTGAAATAAGTAAAGACTCATAGTTGATGGGTAAAATTCATCCATATTAAGGGAATGGGCAAGAGTGAAGGCCCTGAAGTAGACCATGCTTGGACTGCCCCAATTTGAACAAGGAAGCAGGTGTGAAAGGAGGAGAGTAAGCAAAAGGGGTAATATAAGTTTCTCAAGTTATGCAATTTGCATAAGACCAAATCACTTAATGTTTGTAAACCATTTTAAGGACCATAGATTTTAATCTGAATGAAGCTATCAGGCACTGAAGACTTTTGAGAAATTAGTAACATATTCTAATTTGTGATTTGCAAGGTTATTTTGGTAATAATAAACGTTTAAATACTGAGATCAGCTCACAGGTGGTAGCAATAATCTAGGAATTGAAAAGGCTTTTGTAATGTTAGGGAACTTGAAAATGTTAAAGTTAATTTTTTTGTCTGCCAATAAAGGAGACAATAAGATTTGTTCATGATTTGGTATTACTCCCCACTCCCCCAAAGTAAAGAGTGGTGAGAAAACATTAAGATTTTTGACTTGTGTTATTAAGCAATCTAAGGTACAGGAGTTAAAATGCAGCACCATGAAGCTATCCCCATTCCTACAACAAGAGATTGATCCCTGGAAATGGAGGTAGCCCACATGGTGCAGCAGAATTCTCCTGTCTCTCCCACTGTCCCCTGTTCTGTTCCTCCTGTTCTGTTCCTCCTTCTGTCCTTAGTAAATCTTCTCATCTCTGTAACTCTGACCTACACCCAGTTCTTGCATGCTTAAAAAAATAAACCTTAGGGGAAAAAATAAGTGTAAGACACAGCATGTACATGGAAGTCTGGTAAAGGCAATTTTGGAAGCTTAGAAATGAAGACCTTGATTTTGGTCACATTGCATTTCAAGTGCTTATTAGATAACCAAACAGAGATAAAAATGGGCAGTTAGAAAACAAATCTGGAATCTGAGAAAGAGGCCTGAAATGCTGAATTACATTTGGAAGCTATTGGCAGGTAGATGCGAATCAAAGGAAGAAGATATCTAATTACAAAGAAACTGAGTTTAGATGGGAAAGAGTTTATGGGGTTGTCCTGGGACATTCTTTTATTTGGATTGGGGAGATAAATAGGGATCAACCAAATAAAACTGAGAAGCAGCCCCATAAGAAGGATAATTAAGAAAGTGATTCCTAGATAAGGAAATGAAGAATTTAAAGAATGAAAATGATCAGCTTTGTCAAATACTATAACTAACTTGAGGACAAAACTCTATCATTTTTATCATGCATAGGTCCTTAGAGACCACAACAACAGTTAGTTGCAGTGGGGACAAACAAGTTAACTTATTTAAATGGGTTCAAGCTATGATGGGTAAACTGGAGGGAGATGCAAGATCTGGCCCTTTTTAAAAATGATTCTTAAAAAGTATACTTGAAGAGAAGAAAAGTAAGATAGGTATAATTAGCATTATTATTTTATTTTTATATTAATGGAAAAATGTCTGATAGTGAGAAAAAACAAATACTTGGGGAAAAGCTAAAACAACTAACTATACCAATAGCGCTCTTCTTTAAGGGAGGTGGTTGTTTTTTGGTATACACATGTGAATTTGGCTTTAGAACTTGACTATTTTATTTACTATGACTTATTTAGAGGAAAGACAAAATATGTGAGTGTAGATGTTGGTAGATTTGTTGATTTTGTATGAGACTTAATTCCCTGTGCGAGTGGAAATTTAGTAAACCTATAAAGACATTTTAAATGCAGCCAAACAGAATTTGGTGGAAATAACAACATAATCCTGAAAGTGAACCTGAAATCCCACATGGACTCCATGAAATCTTGGAGTTGTTAAAAAAAAAAAAAGTACAGATAACATATGATCTAGTCTTATACTCTGACACTAGTGTTGATTTATTATGCCATCAAGTGGAAAGTGAATCTCTGAACTTCCTTTTATCAGCAAAGTAGTATTATGCTATATTCACATATAACTTATGAACTAGAATTCCATGTAGATACTGCAGTTTGATTTTCCATAGATATCCCATATGTATAAATTGAAATAATTTTTGAGCATCAAATTCTACCAATTTTTCCACCATATTTAAATGGCCAGTTGCTATAATGGACCAATATACCTAATTCCTCCCTTCCCTTATTTTTAAACTCATTCCCTAATATTTAAGCTAGTTTTCTTCATTTTCCCAACTTCTCAAGGTTAATTGCTTAAGACATCCTGAAAACTCTACTCCCAAAATATATCTACCATAATTTTATATTTCTGATATTTGTAGTCAGTTCTTTATAATTATATAGCTTACTTTCAAAACTTTTCTTTGAATTTTGTTTTAATTCCAATTGTTTTCTAAATTGTTGTCATTGTTATATTCTAATTCTATTTTTTCCTTCCATATGTTTCACATTTATTTCCTTAGAGTTAAAATATGAATTCCTGAGTAATTTTAGCATTTCTGGTTCCATTCCTTCTTTATAGTTTCTAGCTATTTTCATAAAATATTCACATACTGAATATTTTAAAATATATACTAAATGTATATGCGATACCTCAGATTTTGCTAGAACTGTGGAATACTAACTTTCAACTTTGAAAATATATTTCAGCATCTAAATTTCCTTCTCTACCCTGCATTTGAATAATAAGTCAAATATCCTTATGAGTAATTGCATCCTTTGTACAATTAGAACTTTCTACTCCATTATAATTTATAGTATGGTTGAATTGAGCAACATGTAATGAGTCATTTTACTGTGGCTTTTAAGGAAGTTATTTCTGAAGGCCTGCCTAAGAGGCTAAAATATGTCTGAATTAAAAAGAATGACAGACTGTAATCAGGACTATAAAATAAGGGTGCTCAGTAAGCAGCCCTATTACAATCAGAAAGTGAAGGAAACGGATCTCTGTCTTGTGTGCAAAGGCAGAGGAAATGATGAATACCTTAGGTAACTCATTCTGTGCAAAATCAATCTTTCACTGTCAATTTTAAATGAACTAATTTGTTCACAAATCTGCTCAGTCAGTTTGGAAGCATACTCTGTTCCTTCATATTAGCAAACCCTTTAATCTTGACTAGTCCACTGAGTAAGAAATCTAGAAATGTGCTAATATGATTGGACATATGTATTAGGATAAGAATTGATTCTTTTAATTAGTGTCTGCTCAAGTTAGAGTCCCTTTCTTGGCTGAACTACTGACCTACTATTATATCAAGATATTATGTTATGACCAACATAGAGCCAAAGTTCAATTTAACTATTTCTTTGCCAGTCAATCTTACAGTAAACTTTCTAGAGAATATGTTATGTATTTCTTTTTCAAAGAATGTTGAAATTAAGGTGGAAATACAAGGGCACAAATATTTGAACATTAATTTTTGGCATTACTACTTATCTGAAAATTATGCATTGATACAGTTCTCACTTTCTTGAGATACCAATTTTGAAATCTTTGTAAAATTGTGATCTTTTAAAATGAAAAGTTATCCAGTGCCATTTCCTGCATGAGCTTCATTCTGAATAATTGGAATTCTTTGCAATTTTTCTCTGCAATATTGGAGAATAATATGAGAAAGAAATCTTATGAGTACTGTGTGAATGTAAGATTTTTATTTGGAGATATGGAAATAAGATATTATAAGTATGTGTGTCTCTGTATTTTACATACATTGATAGTTATGGAATAGGTATGTGTATTTGGATTTAGAAAGGAAGAAATATGAAAATTCTGGGTAAAATGAATTATTATATAACCCAAAGACACATTTCAAACCTATCTAATTTTTACTGTACTACATTTTAAAATATGTTCATTGAAAGGAATTACATCTCCTCATAATAATAAACAAAACACTGCTGAAAATCACTGTATACACTTATATAAATATCCTATACTGTCTTTAAAACCTCTTACACCTATTATTACTTTGGCAAGTTTGCCAGTTTAAAAATTGGTATCTATCAGGTAAAATAAGATATAAAGTAACAATGAATTTGAGAAAGACTAAGCTCATATATTTCATATGTAAAACTATGAGACATTTTTACGACCCAAAAGCATTTAATTCCTTCAGCACAGACTCACTTCACATCTGCAGTGTGCAACGATCTATATTTGACATTGTGGGACTTAAAAAAACTGTCAGATTCAGGCACTTAAAAGATATACTTAGTGTGAACGGCAGTTATATTCTTGGTTTGAAATTGGTACCCTCAAAACTGATTTATTGGTTGTCCTTCCTATTTCACTTGTGGTAGCTACTTTCTAGTTGATCCTGCTAAAAAATCTTTGGAGTTAACTGTAAACGCTGTCAAACTGTATCCTTCCACTACCAAATTGCTACAAAAATACTGTTGTCTCGACCTTAGACTGTATCCAGAATAAAAGCTTTTGATCTTTATAGCTGTCTTTTTTGTTGCTATCTACCATCATCCCCATCTTGGTTTCCATACAGTCCTTTAATTATTTCCCTTGTACCATCTTTGTCTGTCAACTATCCAACATTCTATTAACACATTTTGGAACAATATTGTTAAAAATAAATATAGAGCCTATCATTTTTTTTTTTTTACTTTTTTTGTCTGTTTCACACATCACCAATATCAAGGTACTTTTGCAATATTCAAAGTCCTTAAAGTACTTGACCTCTTTTTCTTTTTATGACTTCATTTCCTCTCATTCTATTCTATTCTATTCTATTCTATTCTATTCTATTCTATTCTATTCTATTCACATTGACCTCCTAACTCTTTTTCTTTAAGAATATCATTCATACTGCTTATACTGCTTCCTTAAATCCTGGGCAACAACTGTCCCCTCTGCATTTAAGTCTCCTTTCCCAGATAACTCCACTATTACTTATATCTCTTTCAAGTCTAATTAATATCCAATTTCATTGAAACCTGACCTTATAATAATATTTCAATTTGAAATATTTACCCTGTGTCTAAATCCACCTTGCCCAACTTTTTACTTCATACAAATGTTTACCAAACTATTCTTTTTTATTTGCTCAATTTATTTTATACATTCCTTTACAGCCTATCTCCCTAGAATCACTGTTTTGTAGGCAGATGGTAATGTAAACACCAAAGTCAATACGAGGTCATGGCAATGTACAACAAATTCTGAATAATAGACTGTTATCATTTATAATGTATTGTAATTTGAGTAGAAAATGTTTCCTAATCTTAAGAATGTGGTGACCAGGCCCTCCCTGGTGGCTCACTGTGTTGAAGCACAGCACTAGGAAGCTAGCCGACTTGCAGAGTTTGAGCCTCTGTCAGGGAGCTGACTCACATGGTGCAGCAGACTTCTCCTGTCTCCTGCTGCTCCCTCAACTGTGTACTTCATCAATCAGCCTGTTCTGCTCCCCACTCTGACAGAGTTGCTCCTAACTGCCCCTGTTCCTCTGGCCATATCCCAGTTATGTATGCATAAATAAATAAAGTTTTTTTTTTTTTAAAATGTGATATATGGGCCCTCCCTTGTGGCACAGCAGGTTAAAGGACAGCATTAAGAAGCTAAAGCCACTTCAGCATGAGTCCGAACCCTGCCTGCCCTGGAGGCGATCCACTTGGTGAGGCAGACCTCTCCTGACCCACCTGCTGCTCCCCTCAGCACTGTACTTCATACATCTGCCTGTTCTGCTCCCCACTGTCTCTGGTGAATCCTCTCACCGCCCCTGCACCTCTGGCCTGTACCCCAGTTCTGTATGCACAAATAAGTAAATCTTGGGGAAAAAAAATAACGTGATAAATACTAAGAAAGAAGAAAATTCTCAAGTAAGCTTATTACTCACTTAAAGGAACTATAAAACAACAACAAAAAAAAACTAGAAAAAGGTAAAAATAAAGTTAGAACAGAAATTAATGAAATAGAAATTTTAAAAAAGTACAAATAATCTTTGAAAAAATAATCAAAATAGACAATCTTCTAGTTAGACTCACTAAAAATACAAGTGATAAACTAACCTAGTGTGAATGGACAATGTCTTAGAATTATGCAATTATCTTAGATGGAAGATTAAATAGAAAACCAGAATAAACAAAACACAGGCAACACAACTGAATACTAATAGTAATAATTTTGATTATTATTTTAGGGTATTTTGGGGGGGGGAGGGAATTACTCTCCCTAAAAATAAAAGTCCAAGGACCAGATCACTTCACAGGTGATTTCTATTTAACATTTAAAGATAAAGTAGGGCTTTTCTTGGTGGTGCAGTGGGTTAAAAACTCAGGACTTTGAAACTCTCCATAGTCACCACAGCAAGAATTTGATTCCTGGCCAGGAAACTGACCCATATGGAACAGCAGACCTCTCCTTACCCTCCTGCTGTTCCCCTCAGCAGTGTATTTTAGTCAATCTGCTTATTCTGCTCTCCAGTATGTCTCTGGTGAATCCTTTCACCCCCTTCCCCAGTCCCCCACACATTACCCCAGTTATTGTATACATAAATAAATACATCTTAAAAAAAAGTAATATATATTTTGCTCAACATTTTTGAAAAAGTTTGAGAAAGGACTCCCTCCAAATACATTCTATGAGGTCAAAATCCCAACACATAGAAAAGGAAACCACAGATTGTAATGAATTGGTATATGTATTTGGGTAGGATAACTATTATGTTATGTCGAGTCTTCCAATTTATCAATTTATGAATAGGAATATCTTTCCTTTTTTTTTCATTTCTTTTAACAATGATTCATATATGTCCTTTACTTCATTTATTAGGCTTATCCCTATATATTTAATTTTTGGTGGGCTTATTCCTATATATTTAATTTTTTGGTGTTACTATGAATGGGATCATTTTCTCAAATCATTTGTCATTAAGTTCATTATTCACATATAGGAAGGAAACCAAAGTAGTTTTGATGACTTTTATTATTAACTTTAAAATTCCCACTTATTTGCAGTTTTTTTTTTTTTTTTTTTTAGGATACCATGAGTAGATGGTGAGTCTTATCAAATGCTTTCTTGGCATCTATTGATAGAGAATTTTTTTTTTTAAATTCTTTATATTGTTGTGCTTACTTTCACTCATTAACTTTCAGATGTTAAAGCACACTTCTGTACTTGGTATTCAACTCATTTGGTCTTGTTTAATCCTTTTTATGCATTGTTGTAAGGATTCCTGTATTTGTGTTCCTTTTGAAATTGATCTATAGTTTCCTTTTTTGGTAATGGTATCTTTGGTTTCATTTTAGCAAAATGGGGCCTCATAAACTGTGTTTGGAAGTGTTTCTTCATTCTCAACTTCTTGGACGATATTGATCAGTTTTGATATTAGTTCATTAATGAAGGTTTGGTAAAACTGGTTTGTGAAGCTATGTGGTAGAGGACCTTTGTGTTTGGGGGGCGTTTTGATTACTGTTTCTATTTCCTTTCTTGGATTTTTTTTTAATTCTTCAGATATTTTATTTGTTACTTAATTATTCTCTAATGGTTGTTTAATTCTATGATTCTGTCTCTACTGGATTTTTGTACTTATTGTCACATAGATGATTTTAGTAGCCCCTTAGTGTCTAGTTTCTGCAGTCTCTGTTGTAAATGCACTTTCATTTCTTTCTTTTTTCTTTTTTTAAGAGTTATTTATTTATGAATACAGAACTGGGGGACAGGACAGAGGTGCAGGGGTAATGAGAGGATTCACCTCTCATTGAACAGAACAGGCAGATTGGGGAAGTACACTTAGCAGCACGCGAGACAGTACAGGTCTGCTGCGCCATGAGGAACAACCCCAGGGTAGGGATCGAATTTGCACTGAAGCAGCTGGGACTATCTTGCAGTGCTGCGCTTTAACTGGCAGTGCTGCCAGGGAGGGCCCAATGAACTTTCATTTCTGATGCTGTTTATATATTTTCTTTAGTGAGCCTAGAGAATGAGGTTGGTTGGTTGATTTGTTTTCAGAGAAATTTTTGATTACACTAGACTTTTTTTATTTCCATTTCTTTATTTCTGTTTTAATTTCTATTATTTTCTTATTTATGTTTGTCTGTACAGTTATAAAATTCTCTCCTAATATTGCTGTGTGGTGTTCCACAAATTCTAGAAGGTTGTGTTCTCATTGTCATTGGTGTTCAGATAGTTGTATTTTGATTTCATCATAACCCACTAATTCTTCAGTAGTACGCTGTTCTGTCTCCATGCATTGGTGTTTTTTTTTCCTGTTTTCACTTTGTAACTGATTTCTAATTTGATAGCTTTGGAAACAGTCCCACTTTTTTATTTCTTTGAGACTTGCCATAGGTATTAATTCGAAACTTTGGTAGAAATTGCCAGTAAAACCACATAGTCCTGGGATTTTGGGAAGATATTTTTGATTAGCGTTTCAATTCCCCTTATTTGTGATAACTCCATTCAGGTCTTCTGTTCCTTTCTGATTCATTTTTGAGAGTTATATATTTCTAAGATTTGTCTAATTATTCAATTTGCTAGCATCTCAATTTTTTTAGTGGTTGCTTTCACTCATCTGTGTATCTTAAATTTGTGATTGTTTCATCTTTCCATTCTGCTTTTATTGTTTTTTCTACTTATTTTTCTTAGTGAACCAACTTAGAGTTTTGTCTATTTTATTGATTTTCCCCCATAAAAACCACCTTCTGCTTTCATTGACTTTGCATTTGTTTTTTTAATTTCATTTCATTTATTTTTACTCAATCTTTATTAATATCTGTCCTTTGCTGACTTTTGGTTTATCTTGCTCTTTTTCTAATACTTTAAGATAGGCCATTTATTTAATGGCCTCTGTTTCCTCTCTTGCTAAGGGCCTATGTGATTGTGTTTTCATTATAATTTGTCCCCAAGTATAACTTTGATTTCTTTCCCTCCCTCTGTGGACATTCAGTGGTATATTGTATAATCTCCATGTATTAGTTTTTTCTTGCTTCATTTTTGTGGCTGATTTCTAGTTTTAATACATTGTAATCAGTGCTGATGCTTGCTATGATTTCTATCTTTATGTATTTATTGACTTGTTTAATGGCACAGCATGTAAACTATCCTGAAGAATGTTCCATGTGCACTTGAGGGAAATGCATACTCAGCCTTTTAGAAGATTGAGTATGCATTAGGTAACTGTGGTATGTTTATGTCTATTTTTCCTTTGTTGAGTTTCTCTCATTGGCCTGTGTCTTAGAGAAGTGGGTTATTGAAATCTACTACTAGTCTCATGTTGTTTTCAGTGTCTGTATTCAGTTTGATAGATAACCGCATTCCCTATTTTGATGGACTTTCATTAGGTGTTTACACACTGATTAGCATTATGTCTTTCTGACAATGCCTTAACCATTTCATTTTGCCCATCTCTGTTTTTCAAACTTTTTTATAACTGGGAGTCTGTCATAGCTGATATAAGAATGGCTTTCTCTAAACATATTTTGGGTCCTATTTGCTTGTTGGATTAATTCCCAACATTTTAATTTGAGCTTATATTTATTATGGGAGCTGAAGTAGGACTTCTGGAGACAACAAATATATTTTTTTTTCTGACAAAAAATACTTCTCTGAATTTTGATTGATTAATTCAATCAATTTGAATTTAGGATTATTGTTGCCCATATTTTTTTGTTTTTGAGTAAAATTAATGAAGATTTGGAATCCGAAATGGGTCAACTTCAATACAATAGTCTGTTAGGGGATCAAATTTTTAGCCTACAACAACTCTCTCTCAGATTTGATTGGATTTAGTCTAGTTTTATACAACATCAGCTACAAACAATAATACTCACCCTGCTTTGGGTGTGATTAAATATCACCTTCAGGATCTTCGCAGTAATATCTCACTTGATGTACATGAACTACAAAATGAAGTTTTTGAGACTTTTTTTTTAAAGATGTATTTATTTGTACATACAGAACTGGGGCACAGGCCAGAGGCTCAGGGGTGGCGAGAGGCTTCACCAGAGACAGAATGGGGAGAAGAACAGGCAGATCAACGAAGTACACTGCTGAGGGGAGCAGCGGGCGGGTCAGGAGAGGTCTGCCACGCCATGTGGTCACCTCTGTGGCAGGCAGGAATCGAACTCATGTGGAAGTGGCTTTAGCTTCTTAGTGCAGTGCTTTAACCTGCTGCGCCACCAGGGAGGGCCGTTTTGAGACTTTTCAACAACACCTCCTTGGTGTTATGATGAATTGGTTGAAAGCATTACTGGTGCACTTCAAGATTTAGACCCTAAAGCTTTTGTACAAATTATCACTCTTAATTTGGGAAGTATGGCTTTTGTTTTACTTATCTGTGTTTTGTGTTTCACTATAGGACACTGCTGTCTCAAAAGATGATAAAATTTTCAGGAACATAAACAAAACATCATCACCCTACACACATTCTGTAATTGTAAAAAGAAAGGGGGCAATGTGGATAAACAATAGAGTCACAGGCAGGTACACCTGTAGAATATGGCAAGGTCATAATGACCAGAGCGTTGAGCACACTCTGGTAAATAGGACCGGAAAATGAGCCTTGAGGTTATATGACCATAGTCTCTAGACCCCCAAGATGAACCTTGAGCAAACTCCTTTGCTTTACCCTAGACCCATCATCTGGACACAAGGAATATTCTTCCTGGTGTGGGCAGAGGTGGGTAATGTTCCTTGAAAAACCTTGATCTTTACATTTACAATGGATGCCTTAATTTGATAATGTATAGCTGTCTTAACTATGAACATTACCTGCATGATTTAATGCTAAATACCATTTTTGAAGACAATTAGCAAGAAGTTAAACTAAAGTTTTTGGTGTAATGTTAAATTTATGTCATGTTTAGAATGCCTTCTGTATTGTATAAAGCTGAGAAGATGGGAATAAAAACCCTGGAAAAATAAAGATACACATTGAAGCCTACAGGTCAGTTCCTCATTCAAGGCTATGTGATTTAGTTCTTTTCCGAGTCCCAGATCCATGATCCCTGAGATGGAAAATTTTGTCTTAAATATTCTAGTTATATAAACTTCCTTTCTTAGTTATTATTATTATTACTTTAGATTTCTTTCTCTTATATTTATCTAGGGAAGCCCCCTTTTAACTCGTCTTATAGTGGTGGGCAGGTAAAGGAAAACTTTAAAATTTCTATTTGACTAGAAAGACACTTTTTTTTTCTATCTAATATCTGAAGGATAGTCTTTTAGTTTAAAGAATACTTGGCTGGCAATTATTATCATTCAGTTTTAGTATGTGTTTTCCATTCTTTCCTTTTTTTTTTTTGGTAACAGGTCCAATGTCAGCCTGATGAGATTTCCTTTATAGATTACCTTTTTTTTTCTCTATCTACTTTCAATATTCTTTCTTTGTCTTGAACTTTTGGTCATATAATTATGTCTTGTTATAGGTCTCACATTCAGATAATCAGATTCATTTTAGCTTAAAGTCATTGTATATTTAGTTGTTCCTCAGGTTTGGAAAATTTCCTTTATTATTTATTGATACTTACGGAATAAGTTCTCATATATTTCTGGTGGGGTTATGGCCAATTGTTTCCTCTGTATGTTGTCATACTTCTGTGAGGTCTTAGTTGCTCTTCGTTGTCTTTTCTTGTTTGCTTGTTTGCTTTTTTTATATCTTCTCTACAGTTCTCACGCGGTAGCACTGGCACGTTAGAACTTTAGGGAAAGCCTAATGGGAGATAACTAGTGTGGGGTATCATTTCTGATTCCCCACATAGACCAGCAGCAAACAAATTTTGTTTGTTTAGTTTTGTTAACTATAATTACTCATAGTCCCTGACTGCAAAATTTGAGCACATGTCACAGGTCATGCATGGGAAAATTATGTGTCTTCATTGTGTTTTGAAGACCATCCAGTTGGCCTCTTTCTAGAATTCTATCTCCGTATACCCAGGGAACTTGACCAAAGAAATGTGCCCATTTTAGACATGCACCTGGTTAACATCACAAGGCACAATTAAAAATAACCACTGGTTATTCTAAACATTCTGTGGCTATTCACTTTATTTATATACACTCTGGACTCATGAAGGAGGACACATAGAGGTAGGTGTAATTTTGTTTTTGTTTTTTTTATTTTAATATAATAGTTTATTTTTACATATTTTTGTGCATTTTTCCATCTCAGTTGCAATTCCCTTGGGTTTCCCATCACCAAATCACACATGCGCCATTACCATAGTCCAGTGCATTTCCCTCCCCCCACTGTTTTTGATCCCATTCCCCACTCCACCCCCACAAAATTTCTCTGGTATATAGCTGTTCATCATAATTATTTTCTCACCTGTTCCGTTATATTCCTGCTATGAGAGAAACTATCTGGTATTTTCC
>NW_004567115.1:2095529-2096441 GCF_000260355.1 Condylura cristata | reverse complement strand
TTGGCCATTTTGATGATGTTAATTCTCTTGATCCATGAGCAGGGGATGTCTCTCCATTTCATGGTGTCTTCTTTTAACAGTGTTTTGTAATTTTCTTTGATAGGTCTTTGACCTCTTTTGTTAGGTTGATTCCCAGGTATTTGATTCTTTTTGTTTAAATTGAAAAGGGGATTTTTTTTATTTCTCCTTCTTCTGGTTGGTTGTTTGTGTATAGAAAGGCCTCTGACTTTTGTGTGTTGATTTTATATCCTGCTACCTTGCTAAACTGGTTGATGGTTTTGATTAGTTTCTCTGTGTAGTTTTTAGGGCTTTCCATGTAGATTAACATATTATCTGGAAATAAGTACAGTTTTATTTCTTCTTTACATATTTGGATTCTTTGTATGTCTTTTTCCTGTCTTACTGCTCTGGCTAGAACTTCCCATGTTATGTTGAAGAGCAGTGGTGATAGTAGACACACTTGTCTTGTTTCTGATCTCAAGGGAAAGGCTTTCAGCTTTTCTCTGTTGAGGATGATATTGGCTGTGGGTTTGTCATATATGTCTTTTATTATGTTGAGGTGTGTTCCTACTATTCTGGTGATTTTGAGGGCCATAAACATAAATGGGTGTTGAGCTTTGTTGAATGCCTTCTCTGCATCTATTGATATGATTATGTGGTTTTTATTTTTCTGTTGGTTGATGTGATGGATTACATGAATTGATTTTCTGATGTTGAACCATCTTTGTGGTCCTGGGATAAAGCCCACTTGTTCATGGTGTATTCTTCTTCTTTTTTTTTTTTTTAAAAGATTTATTTATTTGTTCATACAGAACTGAGGTAAAGACCAGAGGCTCAGGGGCAGTGAGAGGCTTCACCAGAGACAGAGTGGGGAGCAGAACAGGCAGATCTACGAAGTACACTGCTGAGGGG
>NW_004567115.1:2090326-2094315 GCF_000260355.1 Condylura cristata | reverse complement strand
TTGTCTTCTTTGGGAGCAGCAGGCTTCCTCCTCTGGTCCAGAGGGCAAGCCAAGAGGACGGCCTTGTGAAGGCAGGAGACAGGAATGCTTCTCTGGCAAGGGGCAGACACACACCCAAGCAAGGCGCCGCTGGCCAGCCTGCCACGGTGGCACGCACGTGGTGGGCTGACGTCTTGCTTCTCTTGCTTGACGATTCACTTGGGGGATCAGAGCTGGAGTGGAGGGCAGTGGATCAGATTTTTGTATTCAGATTTTTTGTGGTGCAGTATTTTATCGATGTCTGATAGACCCATGCTGTCCAGGTCCTTGTTCAGAGCTTTAGTGTCTTTGCTTATTTTTTGTCTTGTTGATCTCTCCATTGTTGAGAGTTGGCGCATATATGTTGATTGTTATGTCTGCTTGTTGTATTGTCCCCTTAATCATATTGTAGTAGCCTTCTGTCTCTCTCTCTCTCTCTTTTTTTTTTTAAAGATTTATTTGTTTATTCATATGGAACTGGGGCACACGCCAGTGATGTGGAGGGAGACGATTCACCAGAGACAGAGTGGGGAACAGAATAGGCAGATTGATGAAGTACACTGCTGAGGGGAGCAGCAGGCGAGTCAGGAGAGGTCTGCCACGCCATGTGGACCTCATCCGGGGCAGGCGGGGATCGAACTCATGCGGAAGTGGTGTTAGCTTCTTAGTGCAGTGCTTTAACCCGCTACACCACCAGGGAGGGTCCACTTCTGTGTCTCTTTTAACCTTTTTCAGTTTGAAGTCTATTTTATCTGATAAAAATATAGCTGTTCCTTCCTTCTTTTTGGGTTCATTTGCTCATAGAACTGTTTTCCACTCTTTTATTTTCAATCTGTTTATATCTTTTATAGTTACATGTGTTTCCTGCAGAAAGCAGAATATTGGGTTCTGTTTTTTAATCCATCCTGCGACTCTGTGTCTTTTTATTGATGAGTTCAAGCCATTTTCATTTAGAGATAATATTGATATAGTGGCACCTGCACTTGCCATTTTGGTTCTTTTGTATTTTCATTCCTTGTTTTGAACTGTTCTTGTTCATTCTTCAGTTGGATTTGGTTTGAGGGCTTCTTGTAGTATTTTTTGGAGTGGGTTTAGACATGATAAAATTGTGGGATTTTTGTTTGTCTGAGAATGTCCTTACTCTTTCTTCGCAAAGGAAGGAGAGTTTAGCAGGATAGAGTATTTTTTGGTTGGCATTTAATGCTTTGGAGTTTGTTGAGTGTGTCCCTCCATTCTCTTCTTGCCCGTAATGTTTCTTCAGAGAAATCTGATGTCAGCCTGATCAGTTTCCCTTTATAGATCATTTGTTTCTTCCCTCTTGTCATTCTCTTTATCTTTTCCTTGTCCTGTAGTTGTGGTAGTTTTACTGTGATGTGTCTTGCTGTGTTTCTCCTATCATCATGGTAGTTTGTTGTTCTTCTTGCTCCTTGGATGTCTACTTTCATCTCCTTCTTCATATTAGGGAAGTTCTCTTCTATTATCTCTGTGAATAATTTCTTGATTCCTTGGGCTTTATCTTCACCTTCTGGGATACCTATAACTCTGATATTTACTTTCCTAATGGTGTCATATAGGTTTTGAAGTGTTTCTTCATTACTTTTCCTTTTTTTTCTCTTTCTTTTTCTGTTTTAATTCTCTTTATTTTTGCATATTTCATCTATTCATTCTTCCATTTCATTCTTCCATTTCATCTATTCTGTTTTCATTCCTCTTCCTAGCATTCTTTATCTCCTCTGGTGGCCTTTTCATCACCTGCACTTCTTCTATTTCTTTTTTAATGTCTCATTTTCTTTCTTTAGCTCATTGATTATTTGTCTCATATCACTATTTTTCTTTTCATTTCTTTCATTCGTTTCCTTATTTCCATTCTTCAACTCCTTGATGGCTTGCCTCATTTCATTTTTTTCCTTCTCATCTCTGTTTGTTTGTTTATCATTATGATTCTGATTTCTCTATCTGGTAGGTTGAGCAGTTCTTCTATTTCTTTGGTGGTTTCTGTTGCCTGATCTTTTTATGTTGAATTTTCCCTCTGTGGACTTGCTTGAATATTTATTTGCATTATTTTCTTTGTCATGTATTTTCTAATACTTTGTATTCATTAAGACACAGTTTTGCTATTGACTGGCATTTTTTCTGCTTTATCTTCTTGGGGTGGCAGAGGGACTTTCAGAAACTTCAGTTGTAGAGGGTATTCTGAGCCTTGTTTTGTTTCAGTATCTCCTGTTTTTCCAGCCCCTACTGTATGGAATTATGTCTGTTGTCTCTGCCAGTGATGCTCAGGGGTCTTAGAAATATTCAAAATATGCAGGAAATATTCTATATTTATATCTTTCTATGTAGATAGGTATGAAAAGTAGACAACTTATTCCCTAGAGTGAGTTTCTAATTGTGATAGAGAGGATAATAGAAATGATATTCTTTTGAAAAATTATATTACATGTCAATTGTTATGATACCTATAAGCAAAATTAAAGGTGAAAGGATTCATATTTTTCTAAATATCTTCTATTTTTATTGACAAATAGTATTATATAATATGTATATACAACATTTTCTTTGTCTATTCATATTTTCATATTTATTGGTAGTATTCTCATCAACAGTGTACAAGGATTCATTTTCTTCATATTTTTGCCAACAATTTTTGTTTCTTATCTTTTTGATATGTGTCATTCTCGTAGGTGTGATTTAGAGGTTCAGATTTGTATTTCCCTAATGATAAGTGATAATGAGCATTTGTCATATGTAATAATACAATTCTTAATCAAGCATGCAATTGTGTTACTGAATAAATACTAAATTACACTTCTCACATAGATAGAAATTGATTTCTATTAAGCCAATAGAGAATTTTCATCTCCTAAAATTATTACCCATAGCAACTTTCAAATTATATGTTGATAGATTCATATCCCTAGATAGTTCTTTTTTTTTCTTAGTTTTTATTTTTTTTTATTCTTTGGTTGTAAACTATGATATTGCATAGCACTATGGCCCTGATTTTCTACTAATTTGTCTACTATAAGCCATTCAAATTTCCGGTGTAGAATACTAATCAATAGAACATTAAACTATCCCATGTTCAGTAAAATAAACACTTAGTATGTTCCCCACTTAAAACGAACACTACACTTGAAATCTTTGAGATTTTTTTTTTATTTTTAATGATATTGCACTATAATAATCAAGTTACTCTTTTTATTTTTTAGATTATTTATTCATACAGAACTGGGGTACAGGCCAGAGGTGCAGGAAGGTGAGAGCATTCACCAGAGACAGAACAGGGAGCAGAACAGGCAGATCAAGGAAGTACACTGCTGAGGGAAGCAGCAAGTGAGACAGGAGACATCATTATGTGGATCACCTTCTGACAGGTCACCTTCTGATGGGGTTCGAATTCACACTGAAACAGCTGTGACTTACCTGCAGTGCTGCCCTGAAACCCGCTGCATCACCAGGGAGGGCCTGGGAATATGTTCTTAATGCAAATCAAACACATTATAGTAATAGTGGGTTTTGATGAGATTGATAAAATTCCTAATTCTGGTGTGTAAGACATTTTTAGTTTGAATTAAGAGCAATTTCTCTCTATTTTATAGTAAAATAAATGAACTCAGTCATGTTATTATTAATTTACACAAGTTATTATCCTTCTACCATTTTTTATGTTTATTGACAAAATTCAAATGCTAGAATTTGGAGTTATTTATGAAACAGGATTAAATCATATCTATTGTTTCTAATTTTCACTGTTTTGTCATTTATATAGTTAAGAGTTTTTTGCTCTCTCCATATTTTTTTCCCATATATTTAGACAGTAAGTCTCTCTAATGTGAGAGAACAGACTTGGAGATTTGGATCTGACTTGAGGGATCTTGTGTCAGTTATCAGTTATCCTCCTCAAATAATATGCCAATTCACATCACATGGACAACCTACTTAACTGACCATTGAAGATAATGACCATTGCT
>NW_004567115.1:2086958-2089106 GCF_000260355.1 Condylura cristata | reverse complement strand
TTTTTTTTTTTTTTTGCTACACTCTCACCAGTATTTGTTATTTCTTTCTAGTCTTTTTTCCCCCATATGGGCCCTTATCACGTGTGAGGTGACATACTATTGTATTTTTCATTTGCTTATTACTGATGATAAGTGATTTTTTCCATATACATATTTACCATCAGTGTGCTTTTTTTATTGTTTTTGTTTGTTTGTTTTACAGCATAAAATGACACTTAAGTATAGTGAAGTTTTTTTGGGTGCATTTATGAATGAGAATGTTGTGATGTGTTTTATGGAAAAAATATATGCAGTAGATGTTACAGGCATGAATTGCAATGTTTCTGGCCATGAACTTAATTGTTAATTAGTTGATAATACATATGTAATATATTTTAACCAAAAGCAAATAAAAACAAAATAGTTACATATTGATTAGCTAATGAAAACGTGTAATGAGAGACTTAAGTGAGTCTGACCCAATGTTTTCTCTGAGACTGATGTTCAGTAGAATTAATTATGTGTTCCCAACAATTTTACAGATCACAATTATTGTAAATAATGACATTGAACTATAACTACACAAGAAGAAATAAAAAAAAAACAAATGGTGACATTAGATAAATTTTTAATCAATGTTTCAAAGTAATATCCTTAATAAGAGGCAGGTGACATCATGGTCCACTAGATTTGGTACCCTCAAAAGTACATAACATTCCTTGTGCAGTATTCAAGCCTAAAATGTTTAAATGCTGATTTTAATATATAGAAAACACCATAGATCTCAAATTGAAAAGCATAGAACACTTGATCTAAATTCTTTAAAACATCAGATGCTTGATAGACACAGTTTGGAAAATGTGTCAATATTAAAAACCCAAGATATATGAAAATGCAATTAGCATACCTTCACAAAACTTTATACCCAGAACAATGAAACAATTAGAGACATCACAAAAATAGAAAATGATAAAACTTTATATTAAAATTGTTTTCTGAACTGATTTAAGTGTATTATGGTGTATAATTGTTCTATAGGAATTGTACTATGGAAATTGTTCTTATGAAATACATGCAGATATGTTATGGGGTAAAGAAGAATGAAGTACATAACTCAGGAAATAGCACACCTCTATTTAATATATCTATGCATCCAGTTATGTTTTCTGTATGTCTATCTATCTATCTAACTCCAGTTGTGTATGCATAAATAAATGAATCTTGTTAAAAAAAAAGTATACGTAGCAACCATAGTGTGTTTCTCTATTGGTTTCTATTATGACATTAGATAAGTTTCAACATAATTTTACTCTTATTTACAAATCATAATGAGAATGTGCTCCATAAATTTATGGACTACAGCTTAGTAAAGATAGCTATCCACTATAGTCCTATGTGCCCTGTCCCATTCTTTCCCCTCAGATCTATGTTCAGTTTGTTTTTTTTTTAAATTTATTTATTTATTCATACAGAACTGGGGTATAGGCCAGAGGCTCAGGGGTGGTGAGACAGAGCAGGGAACAGAACAGGCAGATTGACGAAGTACACTGCTGAGGGGAGCAGCACGCAGGTCAGGAGAGGTCTGCCAGGCCATGTGGTCACCTCAGGGGCAGGTGGGAATCAAACTCATGTGCAAGCGGCTTTAGATTCTCAGTGCTGTGCTTTAACCCGCCGTGCCACCTGGGAGGGCCTCTATGGTCAGTTTTTAGGGATTTATTTTAAGGTTTGTCTTTCTCTGACACTTTGTTTGGTTTTTCTATATTTTACACATAAGTGAAAACATATGGTATTTATCTTTCTCCTTCTGGCTTATTTCACTTAGCACAATTCCTTCTAGTTGTCACAAATGGCATGAGTTTATCTTTTTTGATCACTGACTTGTATTCCATTGTTTATCTATAGATATACCTTATTGTTTTCTTGAGCCACTCATCTTTTTGGGACATTTGGGTTGTTTCCATATTTATTTTTTGTAAATAGTGTTCAATAAACATAGGAGTGCCTTTCAAGTTTCCTTTCAAATTAGGGATTTTGTGCTTTGGGGGTAAATAACTAGGGATGTAATCTCTGGGGTACGTGGCAGGTTCGTTTTTAGTCTTTTAAGAATCCTCCACACTGTTTTCCATAAGGGCTGGAGTAATCTACATTCCCAGATTTTTTTTTTTTTTT
>NW_004567115.1:2082327-2083564 GCF_000260355.1 Condylura cristata | reverse complement strand
TGGAGTAATTAAAAATCATAACATTTAAATAAAGGAGGAAGAGAAAGATCGAGAGAGTATGCTGTCAGGAGGCCAGAGAAGAGGAAAGAGCAGTGTCAAATGCCATTTTTATTTTGCTTGGACAAAAATTAAGCTTGGAGTTTACTGGATGGGAAGGCCAGTTTTTATGACTTTTTTTTTTTAATTTATTTACTTATTTATACAGAACTGGGGGTACAGGCCAGAGATGGGGAGGGTGAGAGGATTCACCAGAGACAGAGTGGGGAGCAGAACAGGCAGATAGAGAAATACATTGCTGAGGGGAGCAGCGGGCGGGACAGGAGAAGTCTGCCACGCCATGTGGATCTCCTCCGGGGCAGGCGGGAATCGAACTCATGCGGAAGTGGCTTAAGCTTCTTAGTGCAGTGCTTTAATCTGCTGCGCCACCAGGGAGGGCCCCAGTTTTTATGACTTTTATAGAGACAATAGTTTAATCATCATGGGTGAAATGGTGCATGGAAATACAGATATTAAGAAAGAAGCTGCTGTGCAAAGAATAATTATGCTTTTTATTTGATTATATTAAAATGGAGGTGTGAAGATTTTTACACACTGATGGCAACCCACTTTTGGCCAGTATGAGAAATGAGAAAGATTTATGGACAAATGGAAAGGAAATTGAGAATGGGGGCCCTCCCTGGTGGTACAGCAGGTTAAAGCACAGCACTAAGAAACTAAAGTTCGATCCCCAGCCCTGGAGGTGACCTACATGGAACAGCAGACCTCTCCTGACCTTCCCGCTGCTCCCCTCAGCAGTGTACTTCCTCAGTCAGCCTGTTCTGCTCTCTGTTCTGTCTCTGGTGAATCCACTGCCCTGAGCCTCTGACCTGTACCCCAGTTCTGTATGCATAAATAAATAAACCTTAAAAAAAAAAGACTATAACAGCATATTACATAAAAATAACACACAATTTGCTTAATTAAGAAATGGATTTTTTTAAAAATTTGAAGTGGCATTACTGATATCTTTTTAGTATGTTTTACTATACTTTTTAGTATCCTCAAGTCTTTCAGCTTATGTAATTATGGAAGAGGTAGACTAATATAGAGAATAGGTTTTAAAATTTTGCAAGTTTTCAAATATAAAAGAGCAGAGTTTATCTTGAATAAATAGTATAATGGTATAATATATATATTCCATATATGTATATATGGAAACAGAAGGAAGTTTTAAGGAATTATTAAAAAAAAAAAAAAA
>NW_004567115.1:2071961-2082040 GCF_000260355.1 Condylura cristata | reverse complement strand
TGGTCTTTTTTCTGATATTATGAAAATTCTAATCTTCTAAATTCTGCTTATGTATCTTTGAATTTTTGAAACCAAAGCCACTATTACATTTCTTCCTTAGTTTCTTTCTATATTACATTTTAAAATTTTTCTTTGGACAAAAAGTTCATGGCAAATTGCTTGACTAGGGTCACAAGTATGCAATCTTTTAGAATTTTACATTATATCAAAGGTAAAGGGACCAGATTAATATTAATTAAAATATAGTGTGTTCTTATAAAAGATCTATTTGAAATTGTTAACATTTGGTTATATTTGAATGGGAATTGGTTATACTTGAATGGAAATTTCTAAGAAAATAATATTATCTTTGTCACTTTTTTCCAAGATTGTCAAATATATGTGAATGAGGTTAATTTTGTTTCTCCAAAGCTACAGTGCTTCTTATGATCTTTCCACAATCTCAGCTACAAACATTTGTGAAATCAATTTACAAGTGATATAGTTAAAAAGACATTAACTGTAGGAGAGAAAACTGCTACAGATTTGAATATCCAAGCAAATCCACCAAAATATTTCATTTATAAAATAATTGTGTCTTGTAACAAGTTCATATGACTGTGGAAATTTAACAAATCTGTTACTGCTGGCACAATTTAAAAACCATGATTTGAAAAAAATATGGTATGGATTGTGATTATGTCTAATTAAAAAGCAGGCAAGTCACAGTGATCTGACTCGAGTTTTTCCCAAGCCTAACAAAAGAGAGAATGGCTGGCTACTGCTTGTGCCTGCCAACCATGCAATTGTTCAAAGAATCAAAATAAAGAGGCAAAGGGGTCAAGGGTTAGGAGCTCATATTTCCACTCTACATGACCCCATCTAGGGACTGAGGGTGCACTTGTCATTTGTTTCTGAAGGTCTCTCAACACAAGACTTCCACCCTTTTCTGGAAAATCCTGTGTAGACTACCCTGGTGATAAATGAAAAGGGCTAACACAAGATCTTCTTAAAATGCTTTGGATAAAAGAGTTCTCAGCATAAACACTTAGAAGAATCCTGGCAAACATTACTGTCCTGAAGATGTAGTGAAAGATCTGTTTTCCACTAATTCTACCTCTATATAGAATATCAACTAACTAAATAATGATATGCCATTATCTATTCTTTTTAGAGTCTGTCACCAATATGCTTTCTTAAACTTTCCCAATCTATATCATTGAGAAATATGTGTTTGATTTTTATGTTATTTTCATTATGTCAAAGTAGAATGAGGTGATTGTTAGGTACAAAGCTGCATGTTCTTTAGTTCACAAATGGATGACAATTGTTAACATGTTCTAGAAAATAAAATTTAGATATACAAGAATTTTTATCAAAATGTGACATGACAAATTAGAACACAGTTTTTAAATGGTTTCCTTATGATTATTATAGATAAATGAATCAAAAGAACAACCTTCATTATAATCTAAAACTTATAATTATTCCATTCTCACTGGTTGCCTTGCTACTAATTTGTCAAGATATTATAAAACATATTAATAAAGATTTAGAAGTGATTTTTAAAGATTGCTTCTCAGAAATCTTACATAATAGTGAAATTAAACATGCTGTGGCTATTATTTTTTCCCAGTGTTTTAGGACAGTGAAATAAGACATTGGTTCTAGTTCTAAGAGCTACCAGGGGTCCAATTTCTGGGAGCCCTAATGCCTAATGTCTAACCTACAACTGCACTGATTAGGACAGTGTTTCTTTACTCCTGCAATGCTTCCACTAATGAGCCTACAGAAAACTAGGAATTATCCGTTAAAGCTGATTTTAAGCTATTTCTCTCACAATATTTCAGCTACATAACTTTTCTTTGTATCCTACAGTTCAATATAGCATTTCTCAAAATAGTTTCTAGTTAACACAGAAATGAGTTGTGAATGAGAGTAGGAGAGGACATATTTGCCTATGACTATGACTATAAAATTCGCCCAGTGCAAACTTATAATTCAAATAGTGCAGTCTATTAAACATCACCTTAATACTTTGTCTTCATGGAATTTTATTGACACATGCTTCACCAAATGCATCTTATCCTCACATTTCTGTAGCTTCACAGTTTTCCAATCAAAAGGAGTTCAGATTTCATAACCACTGAAGGGCAAATAACTGCTATGAAATTTTGATGTAATTTTTGAACAAACTAAAAAAAATCAAGGAAAAATTAGTAAAATGCCTCCTTTCATTAAATTCCATTAAATTAAAAGTTTGATGATAATAATAAGACAATTTCCTCTTGTTAATGTTAGTACTTTCTGGGTAGAGTGAATTATGATTGCCAAGTAGCCTGTGTTTCTGAGAGATATTTTGAAGATTGGCAAAAACTAATGTAGAGTGAAGGGTTCAAACAGCACATATTTACAAGTAGAGGAGAAAAAAATGAAAACCAATTACTTTAAATTTGTTTAAGGGCCTTTCCTGCTGGCACAGAGTAGGGTGCAGTACTGCAAGCTGGCAGCAACCGCTTCAATTTAAGTTTGATCCCCAGGCTCGAGATGACCCACTTGGTGCAGTAGACCTCTCCTGACCCTCCCAGTGCTCCCCTCAGCAGTGTACTTCATCAGTCAGCCTGTTCTGCTCCCCGTTCTGTCTCTGGTGAATCCTCTCACAGCCCCTGCACCTCTGGTCTGTATGCAGTTCTGTATGCATAGATAGATAGATAGATACATTTGTCTAAAATTACTTTTTTCTTATTTTTCAGTTATCATTAGTCAAATTTTAAGTTTCAACATATTCTGAAATCATTCTTTTTTTTTTTACATTTTCTACCACTTCCCCCTTTTCTTTTTCTCCACCTCTCCCCTTCTGTTCTTTCCTTTCCCGTATAATTCAAGTAAGTGACTGTATTGTATAAGACTAAGTCTCTGAGTGCTCGACCCTTCCTGTCAATGGATCTCCAAGTTGGCTCTTATTTATTGGCAGTTTGCACTCAGACATACTGCTAACCCTGTTTCTTCATATGTAAAGTACAGATCATAATAATACCTTGTGTACTTGATGAATGAGTTAAATTGTTAATATAGGTAAAGAATGGAAAATAGTAATCACTATATTATTTTCAGAGTTATTTGGCTGCAGGTTTCCCCCATATAAGCTCCTTGAAGGCTAGGATGAAATTTCCTTGTCTTTTCCAAAAAGTTCCTTCAATACCTCACTTATTACCTACCTTATACTATATATTGTATATGTCTTAAATGCTACTGAAGAAAGGAAAGAATAGAAATGAGTGCATAAGTATGGTTAGAACTTTGTCACTGACCGATTTGATTCTTACACAAAATGATCACTTTGCTCTTTCCATTTTACTTCCATTTCTCCATCATTTTCACCAGCCTTGTGATCAGCAACCTGTCTGTAATATGAATTTGAAGCTTGTGTACAAATTTCCATGAAAGGAAAAAAAAAAAAAAAAGAGGGAATTCACTAGCAATATAATACTGGTAAGTTTGGAACATCTGATACCTATGTTATTTGTAGACATAAAAATAATTTTACTTTAAATGAAATCTTTACATTTGAAATTAAATACCCTTGATTCTTATAGAAGAGGAGATAAAATTTTTAATTTTAAAAATGATTTCTGATTTTGCCAAGTAGGTGATTATATAGACATGTTTAGATGTGCATATTGACATAAAGTCAGACTCAGTCTTCATATCAGTGCCTCTGTCGGCAGCCATTCACATCACCTTAATATCAATAAACCTTGTATTAGTTGTGCAATTATAATGATGGCCTTGATAAATTAGATAAATGTAAGGATTTTAAAAAGAAATTTTGTACCATTATTTTTTTTTAAAGATTTATTTATTTATTCATACAGAACTGGGGTACAGGCCAGAGGCTCAGAGGTGGTGAGAGGCTTCACCAGAGACAGAGTGGGGAGCAGAACAGGCAGATCGAGGAAGTACACTGCTGAGGGGAGCAGCGGGCGGGTCAGGAGAGGTCTGGCTCGCCATGTGGTCTCCTCCGGCAGGCGGGAATCGAACTCATGCGGAAGTGGCTTCAGATTCTCAGTGCTGTGCTTTATCCCGCTGCGCCACCAGGGAGGGCCTGTACCATTATTTTTAAGCTCTCTGCATCTTTGCTTTTAAGAACTTTTGCTTTACACAAAAGAAGTTATTAGGATGAAAATATGGATTTACAGATTATTTTAAAATGTGGAGATATAAAAACTTATGCCAGTAACTAAAAGTTACCATTTTCATTGTATAAACTAACACTAGCAGTACCTGGCCACAGAAGTTAATGAATGAATAACACTAGAGATTGTCTTTTATTTTAAATTTTTTTGAGTAAGCTTTCTTCTTTCTTTCTTTAACCTGGATTTTATGTGTTAAACTTCAAATTATTAAAAAAAAGTACATATAGTAGTTGATACAGGGAAGCAAGAGGCACTAAAACTGACCAACGGCACTTCCCAAATAATTCACCAATCACCATCTAAGTGTTTCACCCACACATGCAATTTTAAGACTGTTTAAGTTCAGAGAACAACAGTAATAGGATTTACTTAACAACCCAAGGGAAAAGAGTTACTGAGGCCAGAAATGGCTGTTTACCTCACCCAAAGTAGAGTCTAGTATTTTAAAGTCCTAAACACAAATACTCCCAAGATGGCATCTCCCTGCCACTGTGGACTCGGAACATGTGACAACCAGACTATAGACCCTACTCACCCAGACAACAGAATACAAAGGAGATGTTCCCTGGAGCTGCGAAGGAAGTCCCAATACAACAAAGAGCAGCTGCAGGGGCCTAATGACCAGACAAGAGACCACACTCGTACAGCTCAAAGTGTTATCTGGCTTGGGTCTTTGCCTTCTCTTAGGCTTTAACAGCAGCAAAAACAGGAACAGTCTCAGTCACTCCATTACTTGCAAAACCTTGAAACTTTTCCACTATGAGGGTAGCTACTGGAAGCCTCTTCTCATCCTTCAGACCCACATAGCCTTCTGGGAGATCTGCATGATGGGGGTAGAAATTGCTGACCTCGGAATTGCTGAAGATCTGAAAACACTGAAATCCCAATGCTTAAATGCTCAAACATTGAATCTGGAACAAGGAATCCCAGGGGCAACTTCTGCAGACCCTTTTATTTCTTATCAGAGCTCTAGCTCTAATGTGGTACTTTGCATTTTCTCTGGGGCTGTTCATCATCAGCAGCACCCTCTTCCAAGGGGCACCACCTGTAACAGTTTTTGCTATAGCCACCTGTTGCATTCTGAATGGTTAAAAATGATGTATTTCTCAGTACATTGTTAGTAGATTCTTATTTTTTAAAAGTATTATTATTTTTTCATTTTTTAAATTTTTTAATTTTTTAATTTTTTTTAAGATTTATTTATTTATTCATACAGAACTGGGGTACAGGCCAGAGATGCGGAGGGTGAGAGGACTCACCAGAGACAGAGTGGGGAGTAGAACAGGCAGATCGACGAAAGCACACTGCTGAGGGGTGCAGCAGGCAGGTCAGGAGAGGTCTGCTGCGCCATGTGGATCTCCTCCAGGGCAGGCGGGGAATGAAATCGTGCGGAAGTGTCCTTAAGCTTCTCAGTACAGTGCTTTAACCCGCTGTGCCACCAGGGAGGGCCCTATTTATTTATCTATTTGTTTATCTATCTATCTGTCTGTCTGGCTGTCAGTCTATCTATCTATCTATCTATCTATCTATCTATCTATCTATCTATCTATCTATCTATCTATCTATCTATCTATCTATCTATCTATTGCTTATAAGATCTGTGGTATAGATTAGAGGTATGGGAAGTGATAGGATTCGCCAGAGGATGTATCAGGATCAGAACAGGAAAATCTACTAAATACACTGCTGAGAGGAGTAGCTGGTGAGATAGGAGAGATATGCTGTGCTGTATATAGGTTACATTCCTGGCAGGGTATAGAACTTCAGCTATAGCTCTGGTCATGATGAAACTTAAACCCTAGGCCACCAGCAAGGCCCTGTTAGTGAATTCTTTATAATGACTTACCACTTTTTCCCCAAGAGTCACAATATATTTACATTTCTATATGTTAATGCTATGGTTTAAATTCCAAGCAGAAAGCAGATATTCCAAAATTGTATTTTATTCAAATATACTGATTTAGTAGCTTTTCTTACTATGTCAGAGGACACTGAAACTATTGTCAAATATTTCTGTGAGTTGGTAAGAGCTATGTTATAAAAATTATAAAGAAGTTTTCTGTCATTTCACAAACAGTGTGAGTGTGATATTTTGCAAATAACTCACCAATGGCTACACAGGACTAGAGGAAAAAGGTGGGGATGGAGACAGGAATGGGGGATGGAGACTGATGCTGGAGAATTATGGTGGAGAATTATGCATACTTTGGTGGTAGATGTGTTGTGATAACATACATCTGAAGAGGTGTGAACCTATTTTTCTAAATTATATATATTGTTTTAAACCGACTTCACTAAAAAAAAATGAATTAGCTAAAGATGCTCTTGAATAATTTTTAAGAATTATATAAGACTAAGCCAGTTTAATGTTCTGTACTTTCATTGAAGTATATAATACCTTTATTTCTGCCTGTTGATATGATTGCATTCTAAAAGTGCCTCCTTGGTTTCTAATAGCACTGAAAAACAGTGATATTCATTTTTTAAAAGTCTGTCTAAATCTATCAAATGTTGATTGCTATTAGTTAATAGTTCTGTCAGTTAGTTTGCTACTCCTTTTCACACTATAGAGACTGATAGAATACTTGTCCTAATTTAATTCAACCAAGCTACAACAATGCAATTGTCTGATTCCCAAGTTTTCCAGTTAACTGCAGAACTGAAGTTCTTGGCTAACTTGAAACTATTATATACATATATTGCTATAAATAATAATTCATTCAAAAGAATGTGGGTCATAAACATAAAGAACATAATATAAAAGACAGTTTCAAACATATGTTACTTCATTTCTGTTCAAATAGTCTGGATAGCCTGTTAAAATGCTCGAACTTCCTGTAATAGAGAGTGAAATGAACATTTTTCTACAAAATGTGTCCCTCTTGGTTATTTAATGTAGCAGAACAATAGCAAAATAAAATACCAGCAGAATATCTGATAATTTTTTATTGAGGAAATAGAGAAGTTAGGATGAAATGTAGGACTCTTCAAGTTAACAGGAAAATACACTTATAGCTTTCAAGCCCACCTCAAGATCTTCTACCATTTATCAAAAAATCTCTTCAATTTTCAAAAGCCCTCTAAAGACCTCCTGGGACTATAAACAAAGACCATATTGTATCCTTGGCTGAAGCTTGTTAAGTGGCTCATGAATAATACTAAATGCATCCTCCCCATAAATCTCCTTGATGTAGGACTACTGTTATCCAGTCACAAACTGCACTGACATCCATCATAAACTCTGAGATGAGAGATCTGCACCATGCATCCAGATAACAGTTTCCAACTTCCAACCAATGTGACTCTTTTGAACTCTCAAAATGAAAAAGAGAGATACTTACAATGCTTTTTCTTTAGTTTAATGAGTTGAAAACACTTCTAATACTTTTTAGACTGATATTTCATAACAATAATTTGCAGTAATGAATCACTGGAACATCTATCTGTAATATCACTTCATTCAATTTCTGAACAGAACTGAGTGTAGCGAATACTATTTTAGAGATTCTGAGCTTTTTGGTCTTTAACGTTTTTTTTTTTTGGAAAGCAGAACCACAAGTAATGCGTTTAGATGTTGATGTGATTTTTTAACAGTTTAGAGGTGTTCTTTCCAATGAACAATCTCTTTTTAGAGACATATTTATCGCAGGAAAAAAAAAAAAGAAGAAGAAATAGAAGGCAAGTAGAAATGGCTGCTTGCCAGTGATTTTTCTGAAGAAAGAAAGAGAAAGCCTAAGAAAAATTATATTATTTTCTGTGATTAACAGAATTTAGCAATAGGTTTAATGTCACTTGAAGGGGCATTACTCATTTTTTTTCCCTTTAAAGTATATTTGTCATCTAAACCTGTGTATTTCAATGGGGAAAGGATTTACTTAACATCTCACAAACTCTTGTTTTTATAGGTAAGCATAAGCAGCTGATGACATTTTCAATAGGTGAAGAAGTGAAAGAGTATGTAAATGTGTTTTATCCATTGTCTTGTGATTTAGATCTACTAGTGGAAATATTTGAATACCTGTAGTAATATTCAGTTATTTTCAAGAACTGAAAAAGTTAAAATTTACTGATAAAGTTAAATTGACTCTTCAGTTTGTTAATACTTGTATAGAGTATATGAATTTCTGAATGTCTTGGTCACAGTACTTCACAGTTAATATAAATCAAGTTATGGGTACTTATTTAGACAGCTGCATATCAGCCTCCAGTTTTCTTTGCATGTGAGTTTTGTGTGGTTCTCAAAAGTCAGACAGTGTAGCTTGTTAATGTACTCCTGATTATCTATAATACTTATAAGAAAACAAATGAATTTTCAAAAGGTATGTTCTTATTGGAACAACTTAAAATGACAAATTAGATATCTAATAGTATAGAATCAAATCTAGATTTAGTAGGTATATCCTTTAGTAGGTATATTACTTAAGAACACATTTGAATCATGAATACTATTAAAATTGCTATTGGAACAGTATTTTTATTCAGTGAGAAATTTTATAAATTCTAAACAAATTCTAATGCAGTATTTGTTTAAGTAAGTAGAGGGATATTCTCAGTTCAACAAGAAATGATTCTTAGGCATTTTCTCTTACCATGAATATTTAACTTAATTTGCAAATCTGTAGTGCTTAGAATAATTTATATAAGAAAAAAGTTTTAGATGATTGTATCTCTTTATATTTAATCAAATACCTTATAGATTTATAAGCTAAATAAAATCAATAAATTATGGAATCACAGATTAAAGGGCCTTAATTATACCCTCCAACATCACTCAGGAAAACTTGTTCAGAGGAAATCTTCTAAACTTAACTCATTGGCAAAGGGGGTCATACTTTTCACTATTGGCCAAAAGTGTCAAAATTAATGCAATGTCAGCTGCATTCCACCAAAAAGGAATTTTCACTTATGCCCCAGTAGGGTGTTCCTTTCTTTTTACAGAAACTTTTTTTTTCTTTAGTGAAATAACCAAACTTTAAGACATAGTCTCTCCAACAAACATGAGACATATTCAGTGGATACGTAAATTTTATTAGCAAAACCAAAAATGAACAGTTTACTTGTTGTATGTCTTTTTAATATATAGTGTGAACACATGCACATATATCAATAAGTGTGTGTATCTGTGTGTGTTTTTACAATTGTGACCTTTGGTAATTTTTGTGCCTAAAAGTTGTGATAGTAATGATACAAGTCGGCAGGGCGACAATAAACCCAGCCAAGAACACTGTCCAGATAGTTCACTGTCCACATAGGTCACTGAGTTATTTACCTACATTCACAATTAGGCTGAGGCAACAATGACAAAGGGATTTTTTTTTTAACAAACCAAGAAAAACAAAGAGCTACTGAGGCCAAAAAAAAGCCTTTACTTCACCCAAAGTCAGGTTTAGTGTTTTTCAGTCCTGTACAAAAGTAGTTAAAACGGCATCTTCCTGCTACTGAGGACACAGAGCTCTTCTCTTGAATAATAGGCCACATGTCCATGATGGCACAACTGCCAGACTCCAGGCCAGTTCTGAATCTCAAAGACAATAGAAGACACAACAGGAGATGCTCCAGGACTGTCCAGGACTCCCCAGCACAGAACCAGACAAGCGACAATCAAAGCAGCAGCTTCCTCTCAAGCCTTCTTCTGCAGTCACACATATCAATTCCCTATCTTTCCACCCCACTTTTTTTTGTGTGTGTGTGTTTTAAATTTTTTTATTTATATATTTTTACATTGTTGTTCATTTTTATACAATGTCTGATTTCTCCTTTCAGGTGCTGTTTCTATAAAGTTACCACCACCAAGATACCCATGAACCATCACCATAGACTCTTGTGCTCTTTCCTCTGTCCCCTGCTCCTGTTGAAAGTCTCCAATTTATAGTTTGCCTGGTGGTTTTCTCTTTTTTTCTTCCT
>NW_004567115.1:2065747-2070056 GCF_000260355.1 Condylura cristata | reverse complement strand
CACTAGCCAGACTCACAAAGAAAAAACAAGAGAAAGCACAAATAAACAGAATCATTAACGAAAGAGGAGAAATAACAACAGACCCAGCAGAAATTCCACCCCACATTTTAGCATTTTCCCTGACGATCTTCACCAGCAATCCACTCCAGAGGGCACCACCTGTAATAGTCTTTTGGCTTCAGCTATTGGTTAAGTAACATTAATCAGACACTGGTTAAATACAGTTAAGAGTTTTACAAATTGACAATGTTTATTTCCCTCTAATAATAGATAATAATTGATACTTAGTTTTCTTAGTTCTGTAGCAGGGGTGGCAAATTATTTCTGTAAGTAGTAACTATTTTCAGCCTGAAGACCATTAGTCTCTATTTCATACCTCAGTTTTAGCATAAATGTAGCTGCAGATAAAACATGTACAAAATACTATGATTCTGCTTCAATAAATATTTATAGACTATGTACTTTCAGAAAATTTTCACATGTTACTCATTTTTCTTTCTTTTTTTCTAACCATTTGGAATTATAAAAGATTAAAGCAAAATCAGGTAGTGTTTACATATGGACAGTCAACAATTTCTGCCTAAGAGAATATTTTGGCAGTGTTTACCACACAATTAATTTTAATATGTTAATCTTGGCATGATATCATTTTCTTCTTAAGGAATCATACTTATATAGTTTTCATAGTATAAGATATTAATGATTTCCTTTTATTGGAGATGGAGAGTGAAGGAGGCAAGTGGGAAGTAATTTCTTTACAAGAAAGAAAAAAAAAATTTTTCCCCTAAAGATAAACTATTTTTTTTTTTTACTTTTGATATTTCACTATCATCATAATGGTGTTAAAATTTTGTGGTGTCTTCTTTCAATATTTGCTATTCAGTTATCTGAGAAAATTGGCATAACCTAAAAAGCCTAAAATTGAAAAAAACTTTAAAAAATCATTTATTTTACTGAAATACTATTAGATATGTTAAATGTATTATATGAAATAATTTCTTAATTATGCAAAGTAACTAGAACATTGACATGTTAAAGTTTAGGGAGAATTCTAAATAACTTATTAAGCTTATGGCCTTTGAAATCTCAATATCTATTGACTGGCTACCCTGTCATATTAAAAAATCAGTAATAAATTTTAAAGTACAACAGTGTTTTATGATAGAGTTAATAAAATATATTATATTTCAGAGATGAATAAAAATATATATGATATAATAGGATATCTAGGTACTTTTTTTTTTTTTTTAATTCTGGGTAGGGGTTGTTATTATCTGACTCTTATCAGCAAATTAGTGACATCCAGAATTTCTTTTCCCTTCTTTCATTTCATTTGGCATTATCCCTTTAAACTCCATCCATGTTGCCAAAAATAGCATGAGTATACATTTTGTTCCCTGAGTAGTGGGCCACTATGGCCTTTTGATATGGGCTATTCTCACAGGTGAGCAATGATAACTAATTGTCACTGTTTATAATTTATCTAATAATAAATGCTGGTGAACATTTTTTCATGTGCCTGTTAGCAGTCTGAGTGTCTTCTTTAGAAAAGTGTGTTTAGTTCTTCTACATATTTCTTTATTGGATTATCTGTTCTATTTTTGTGGAGTTTTATAATTTCTTCGTGTAATTTTGATATAAGTACTTTGTCAGACAACAGAAGGCTGGACTTTGTTTCCTGATCCAGCTAGAAAATCTGTCTTTTATTTATTTATTTTTTAAAAGATTTATTTATTTATTCATACAGAACTGGGGTACAGGCCAGAGATGCGGAGGGTGAGAGGATTCACCATAGACAGAGTGGGGACCAGAACAGGCAGATGGACGAAGTACACTGCTGAGGGGAGCAGCAGGCGGGTCAGGAGAGGTCTGCCATGCCAAATGGATCTCCTCTGGGGCAGGCGGGAATAGAACTCATGCAGAAGTGGCTTAAGCTCCTTAGTGCAGTGCTTTAACCCGCTGCGCCACAGGGAGGGCCCGGAAATCTGTCTTTTAATTGGCGAGTTCAGTCCATTCATGTTGTATTTGTTGATATGTGATAGTGTGTTACTGTCATTGTATTCTTAATTTTTGTGAGTCGATGTATTTTCTTATCCCATTCTTTGTATATGTTCCTCTCTTCATTATCAATGTGTAATCACCTTCAATATTTCTGGGAATGGTTTTTTATTGTCTGCAAACTCCTTGAAATTCTCTGTTTGACAGAGCTTTATTTCTTCTTCACACCCAAAGGAGAATTTTGCAGGATAGCATAATCACAGTTAGCAATTTTTTTTTCCCATTAAATATTTGAAACTTGCAATTCCATTCTCTCCTTGCTCACAGAATATCTTCAAAGAAGTGATATTAGTCTGAAGTGTCAGTATTATTTCTTTGTCCTGAATTCTTGGATATTTCCTTCATATATGTTTTTAGTTGATATTTCTCTCTCTCTCTCTCTCTCTCTCTTTATAATTTATTTACTTATGCATACAGAACTGGGGTATAGGCCAGAGGTGCAAGGTAGTGAGAGGCTTCACCAGAGACAGAGTGGGGAGCAGAACATGCTGACTGATGAAGTACACTGCTGAGGGGAGCAATGGGCGGCTAAGAAGAGTTCTGCCACATCATGTGGATCACCTCTAGGGTGGGGATTGAACTCATGCTGAGGTAGCTTTTGCTTCTTAGTGCTGTACTTTAACCTGCTGTGCTACTAGGGAGGGCCCCAGTTGATCTCTTTTTATTTAGGTATGCTGGTGTTCTTTCAGCATACATTTATTCCATTCTTTTGGTTCAGGAAAACATTAGGTCTTTAAATACATGTTTTCTGTTCTTTTCTCTTTATTTTCCCATTGTTCTTATTTTTTTGTGTTGTCTTTTCTTATGAAATCAAGTTATTTTATTTTTCTTTTTTTAGTTTCTCTTTATGTATCCCCCCAGTTTCTTTGTACATCTCTTTTTAAGTCCTGAAGCCCTACTTTTACCTTACTTAGAACTTAATTTTCTGTCTTCAGATCATTGATTTTATATGGACATTAAATTTTATGAATCATCTTCTTTTCTTTGAATTTATTATTGAAATACCCAACTCTATCTGTTAGGAAGAATATAGCATGTGTACATATTTGGATTCTGGACATTTGCTTCCTTTTTGTGTGGTACTATTCTCTTGAGGACTTGTATGGCTATTGTCTTCCTCATTTGTTTTGAGGGTGGCTCCTCTCAGTCAGTAGTGGGTCTTACCTATGAGGGCAAGCTGATTTCCATCTGTTATGGGATGTGGCAAGGCCTCTAAATGTTCTGGTGGTCTCTCTGAAATCAGTTCTGCCTTAATTTGTCTATGTAGGTGCCTGTGGGATGATGCAGTAGGTCACAATGCCTCTGCTAGTCCAGCTGTGTGCTGACAGTGTCTCATGAGATGTGACAAGGCCTCTGGTCACCCTGAAACCTTAAGTGACACTAGTCCAGGACCTCACCAGTCTGGGAAAGTGCTGGCTCAGTCTTGTGGGAAGTTGCAAAGCTGTTGCAATCTGGGCAGATATTAGTAGGGTCTTGTGGGAGATCCTAAGGCCTTTGCAGGTCCATATATGAGCTATAGTGAAATTTTAATAGCTACTGTGTGTATAAATAGCAAAATACAAATTAATGTACATTTACTGCCTTGAAAATCTAGCTATGCAATCATTCATTTTCTTCAGTGAAGTTGTTGAAGTGGGTAAAATTATATATATGTTTTTCAGTGTGTGTACATTTTTGTGTGTGTTGTCTTTATTTGGTTTTGGTGTTAGCATAATGTTAACCTCACTATATGTTCAGGAGTATTCTTTCTCTTTGAATTTTGAGAAGATTTTGAGCTGGATGAGAATTAGTTCATTCTTGTGAATTTGGTAGAAATCATTTGTGAAGCCATCTGCTCCTGGACTTTTGTTTTTTGGGAAAGCTTTGATTACTGTTTCAGTTTCATTTCTTGTGACTGATCTGTTCAGGCTTTCTATGTCTAACATAGTCAGTGTAGTATGATTTTATGATTCTTGGAATTTGTCCATACTACCCTGGTTCTTGAATTGATTAGCATATATATCTTCATACTAATCTCTTAATAGCCTCTGAATGTCTGCTTTCAGATGTAACTTCTCCTTTCATTTCTAATTCCTTTTATTTGAGTTTTAATCCTTATTTTCTTAGTGAGGCTAGCTAGAGATTTGTAGAGGTTTGTCTTTTTTTTTTTCTCTCAAAAAGCTAGCCTTGGTTTCATTAGTCTTTTGGAATAGCTTATTTTCTTATATCTTATTATTTATTCTAAATAACTTATTAAGCTTATGGCCTTTGA
>NW_004567115.1:2064234-2065591 GCF_000260355.1 Condylura cristata | reverse complement strand
TATACAGTAAGTGCTGAGAGTTGAGTCTTCACTGTCATTTTATTTATTTATTTATTTATTTTTAAAATTTCTTCTATAATTTTCTCATTTAACCAGTGGTGTTTAAATTGTGTATTGTCCATATATCAGTGGTTTTCCCCTGCTTTCTTTTTGTATTTTATTTTAGTTTTATAACTTTATGCTCAAGAAGATGCTTGGTATCATTTCACTCTTCATAAATTTGTTAATATTTGTTTTGGTACCCAATATGTGCTTAATCCTGAAGAATGTCCCATGTGTTGCTGAGAAAAATGCATATTCAACATTTTTATTTTTTAATTACTGATTTTACTAGGATCATGAAGTCTAATGCATTGTTTAAGATGCTTGTGGCTCTATTTACTTTCTGTTTCATTGACTTGTCCATGGTTGAGAATGAAGTGTTAACATTGACTATCAATGATGTGTTTTCTTTGATGTCTATTTTCAGAGATGGTAGTAATTGCTACTTATATTTTAGTTCTTCATTTGGTGAGTATACAATGATGAACGTTTTGCCTTCTTGATGTTCATTCCTAATCATTATCTGGTCTCATGCCTTTCTCTTTTTACCTTGTTCAGTTGGAAGTCTGTTATATCTAATATAAGTAAGGCTGTTCTTGCCTTTTTGTGAGTTCCATTTACTTGTAGGATAGTTTTTTAACCCTTTATTTTGACTCTATTTGTGTGTGGAGACAGCAAATGTTTGAATTCTGTTTCATAACCCAACTAGAGTATTTTGTTTGTTTTGAACTCTTGAAAGCTCTATTATATATCTTGCTATAATTTTCAATTTGCTTAGGTAGCCTGATATTCTTTAAACTTCTAATAGTTGCATATTTAATTCCTTCTTCAGATTTGGTATTTTTCCTCTATCTTTTCATTAAATACATTCTTTGTTACAACAGACTATCATGGAGGACTATTGGTGCTTTGGTGGTGGGAAAGTTACAGTGTCTATACCTGACAGAAGAGATACTATATTGTCAACACTTTAACAATAGGCTTCTTTTTATTGGTGAATTTCAGTCCATTTCAATTTAAAGTATTTAGGATGCGTGAAAGTCTTACTGATATTTTGTCCATAATTTTGTGGTTGTATTTATTTCCTTGTTGAACTTTTTGAATATGTTCCTTTCCTTGGTTTAAATACTAATGGTCATTTTATTTATTCTTAGGAAGTGGTCTTGTGGTTGCAAACTCCTTATGGATTTTCCAAGGAGCCTTTATTTCTCCCTCATATCTGAATGAGAGCTTTGCTGGATAAAATATTCATTGCTGGTTGTTTATGTGTTTTAATATTTTGAATTGTCATTTGCTTCTTCTCCTTTTTTTTTTT
>NW_004567115.1:2023679-2063294 GCF_000260355.1 Condylura cristata | reverse complement strand
TCCGGGGCAGGCGGGAATCGAACTCATGAGGAAGCGGCTTTAGATTCTCAGTGCTGTGCTTTAACCCGCTGCGCCACCAGGGAGGGCCTAATTAAGGATCATTTTAAGGTTATCTTCTTTCCACTTTCCAGTTTCATTATTTTCTCTTTGTTTTGAACTTTTGAAAAGTTCACTAGTATGTATCTGGCTGTCATTTTCCTTCTGCTTCGGTAGCCTGATGTTTTTTTAATTTCTTGTATTTATGTGCTTGTTCCTTCTCCAAATATTGAGTTTTCCTCTATTGTTTATTTAAATACAGTTTTTGGCACAACAGACTGTGTGGAGGACTATGGATATTTTGGTGGTGGGAAAGCTTTGGTGAGTATGTCTGAGGGGATAAATCCTATATTGTTTAAACTTTAATAAGGCTATACAACGAAGATAATTCATTGAAAAATAAATATATAAACACATTCTCTGTTCTTTTCTCTTTAGTCTTCCATTCATGAGGTTCCTATTATTATTTGTTTTTCTTCAAGAAGTCAGATGATTCTCTACATTTTTCATCACTTGTTAGTTAAACTTTATTTTTCTCTTTATTTTTCAGTATGGCTACTTTTTTCATTGACATCTTTAAGATCATTAATTTCTTCTCCTCTCTGGTCTATTCTACTTCTGTAGCTTTCTATAGTATTTTCCCCCTCCTCTAATGATCCTACAATTCCATATTTTTATTTAAAATTTCAATTATGATCATCTATTAATAGATTTGCTTGCTGAGTAATATTCCATCGTGTATATATCAAATATTTTGATCCAGTCATTTATTTTTGGTCATTTGTGTTGCTCCCATACCTTACCTATAGTAGATAGTTCTGCATAAAAGTAGCGGTACATGCATCTTTTCCAATAAACTGCATAAAAGTAGGGGTACATGCATCTTTTCCAATAAATGTTTTCTGTCTTTTGGGCATATTCTTAGGGGTGGAATTGATCGGTCTTATGTTGATTACATTTTAGTAGTTTGAGGAATTGCCACATAGCTTTCCATAGTGGTTGGACCACTTTAAACTCACAATATTTATAGCAATATGGATGGAACTGGATGAGAATATGCTCAGTGAAATAAGCAAGAAGGAAAAAAGAAAAAATATTATTGGATAGTTTCACTTATAAGAGGAAATAGGGGAAGCAAATAAGGGATCAGGAAGAAAAATAATAGATTAAAAAAATAGATAACTAAAAGCGAAGACATTTTGCAGAGAGGGGTAGAGAGAAGGAGCAAAATAGGGAAGAAATAGCACAAGGGACTATGATGATAGTGCATGGATGAATTGCTAGTGGGGATTTGCTGGGGGGGGGTCTACACCTGAGCGGAGAAAGCATGCATTGTACAAAAATGATGAACTATGGAAAATATATATAATAAAGTTAAAAGTAAATAAAAGGTGGGCCTTCCCTGGTGGTGCAGTGGGTTAAAGCACAGCACTAAGAAGCTAAAGCCACTTCAACATGAGTTCGATCCCGCCCCAGGAGGTGACCACATGGCGTGGCAGACCTCTCCTGACCCGCCCGCTGCTCCTCTCTGCAGTGTACTTTGTGGATCTGCCTGTTCTGCTCCCCACTCTGTCTCTGGTGAGTCCTTTCACCATCCCTGCACTCTGGCCTGTACCCTAGCTCTGTATGTATAAATAAATAAATCTTAAAAAAAAAGAAAAAAAAACTGCTAAATTAATAAATAAAAAAAAGGGCTAAAGGCATTCATTTGTTTTTCTGTATTCTTTTATTTCTTTGAATTAATTAACTTATCAATTTTGAATTGTTTCCTATAAACATAGAGCTCTTCCATGTCTTTGTGTCTCTCTCTCTCTTTTTTTCTTTTCCTGGAGATTTTCTCTTTCTTTGTGTTGCATTATTCCCCTGAATAATTATGGGGTGATTTGTTATGGCTTTTCTTTTTCACATTATTTGAGTTTTAAGCATGATCCGAGGTTGGGGTTTTGCTGGGTCTAGCTTCTCTTCCCACATGGCCTGGGCTCTTGTTGGGTGGTGCATATAGAAAATTGGATCTTTCAGTCCTGAGATAACTCTGGCTCTTCTCTTAATGTTTGGGCATGGTGCTTACCACTTGGTATATGTTTTGGTGGTAGGTGGTTGTAAGAGGTACCTTCACATTATCTTACTGATTTCAGAGTATCAACGTTCCAGCTTTACTCATCCTTTTAGTTCAACTCTTTATCCTTCTCTTTTTTATTTATTTACTTCTTATTTTTTATTTAGAAACTATGTTAACATATTTATTTGTATATCAATAAATATTTCTACATATTTATGATATGAGAAATATAATATTCAATCTAGAAATTCTTTTAAGTATTATATGTAATAACCTTTTGAAATGGTTATCAAAGTACCACCCCATTAACATTATATCAGCAATCTCAGAAGCTTCAGGTTAGAGAGCTTATATATGTAAACATTGTAAAGCTCTTGATTATAAATTATTTATTTTAAATGCATTGACAATTTGAAATATACAATATGAATTATTTCTTCCTTTTAGGAATGCTTTCTTTTATTATGTCATTAATTACTTTGTTTCCTTTTATCCTATAATATTGAAAATTACTTCATATTCTCTCCCCCATGTATATGATCTTCCTTTGTAGTGTTCTAATCTCTGTATGTCTCCTTAATTTTAGCACTAATAGTAGACTAAACAGTATACATTTTTTTACTTGACTATAATGGCACTATTAGTATTGTTATATTTGTGAAAATATAGTAAATTTAAATAATTTTCCAATTAAAAAATTAAAATATTCCTGATATCTGTTTTGTCACTGTAGCTGCCATATCTAATTGATACTTTCATAAGAAAACTATGATTCTTAATAAATTTTTCAGGGGTATGATTTTATCTCATTTCTTATCACATGTTAACTTGTATAGATATTTTGGGCCAGCTCTAGGGTGTTAAACTTTTCAAGGATTTATGGCATCTTTTAGAAGGAATTCATAATTCATACAGTGGGAAGAGACTAAGCATATAATGAGTCTATCATAGAAGGAGGTGAAAATACAGGTATTTAATTAATGTTGCTTTACTGACTTCCACATTTTTTTCATTCATTTCCTTCTGTCCAGTATACATACCATCCATTAGTAAGACACTTAAGCCAGATCATAATTAACAGAGGCTGTAAGTATAAACATTTTATTCTTTGAGAAAACAAAACCATTTTGTTTACTGAAATCCAAAAGGGGGAAGGGAATGTTTAATACACATTGATATGAAACACATCATTGTTTCAGAACCAAATAAATATTGTAGCATTGGTATATACAGGGCATATTGTAACTTATGTGACTATTGGGTCACAGACTCTAAAGCCATTTCAGTGGTGGAATTTTGTTTGCAAGCATACCAGACATAGTGGCAGTACATACAACAATAAACATAGGCATTGCTTTTTAAAGATTTATTTATTTATGCTACAGAACTGGGGTATAGGCCAGAGGTGTGGTGGGTGAGAGGATTCACCAGAGACAGAGTGGGGAGAAGAACAGGCAGATTGACAAAGTACACTGCTGAGGAGAGCAGTGAGTGGGTCAGGAGAGGTCTGCCATGCCATGTGGGTCACCTGCCTGGCTAGGATCGAACTCATGCTTCATTGGCTTCAGAGAGCTTCATAAGGTAGTGCTTTAACCCATTGCACCACTAGGAGAGCCCCCAACATGGACATTTTAAATTTATATTTGCCAATTTCCTTAGCAACTTTTTTACTTTCACAGCCTTGGCATGATATCATGTATCAGTTTTCAATATTTTTGGTGGGTAGAGGCAGTTTTCAAAACATTAAATATTTTTTTTCTTTTTTTTTTCAAATTAAGCAAGAAGAGACCATAATTGCAATGAGGCATAAGACATTCTTTTTGGAGAACTTCACAAAATAAATATAGATTTTGAAGGGAGAACTTTCTAAAAAGTGTTATTTATTGAGAGCAGTAAATGTTATTCATTTTCATTAGAATAATCTACCACTGTATTTCTGTTTGTAAGATCCTCAAAAGCACAGTTAATACTTTGAACATATCCCACTTGTTTGTATTTAAGATTGGGTCTACCTGATGTATGCAGAAGTTGTCAGATTTGGAATAAGGACATTAAAAGCCAAAAAAGAAAAAAAAAAGTACAAATGTGAAATTCATGGGGCTCTCTGTTTAGAAAATAATCATAAATCATCAGTATGTTGATTTTCCAGATATAAGCACAGTGCTTGGCATAGCTTACTAAAACAGCCACAATTCTCAATAGTTCAGACTTCAGAGACTATAAGCTTATACTAAAGGTAGAAGCTTGGAGCTGGTAGCCTAAGGACTGGTACCCCACAAAGATTTGGCTGGTTTTAATGAAAATTAGTGTGATATGATGCACAGATGAAAGAGCAAATGGATTTTCTTGATGAAAGCAGTGAATTCTGAAATTATGCACAGCAGGTATAGATGGAAGATACTGCACAGATTTCAAAAGATATTTCACATAGTTTTTATGCTGAAACATTTGCTTTATCCTTTTATCTCAGTCTTTTTGTGATGAGAAAGAAACAAAAAGTGAGCATATTCATCTAAATATGTAGACCTTATTTTATAGGGAAAGAGAAATTATGAAATACAATCATATATTTTGTTTTTTCATTGAGTCCCTACTATGTGTTAGTCATTGTGCCATAGTAATTGTATGACACCACTCAAATGACTAATATGGAATTGTCTGATAAAGATGATTTCTAGGCAATATTGTGAAACAATGTTTTCTTGATTTTGCTATTCCCTCTTCTGAGATTCTGCTTCTTCCATCTCCAGCTTTTAATTTTAAAAACTATTATTTGATTTCTTCTATAATTTATGATTTCTGTTATGCATCAGAATATAAAGGACTAAAGTTTTTTTTTTTAATTCAGTGCTAACATAAAGTAGTTGCACCACATGTGTGTGCATTAAAATGTTTGTGTGTGTTTGAGTATGTGTAAAAGAGTTTTAGTTAGAGATCCAGAAATGTTAGCACCATTTTTGCCTTCGGAATAAAATTTCTGTATCCTTCCTTGAGATACTTGAAGAAACTGTTAGTATTTCTTGTCTCCACATAGTAGAAAGTGAGCATTTTTTTTCTTAAACTAATTAGAAATTTTATTTCATCCACCCAATATATGAATACTTAGTCCAGATTGTTTTAAGGGCTTGGGATACAGGAACAAATAAGTAAACAACAAAAAGTTCCTACCTAGCCTTGTTGAATAAGAGTAAACAGTAAGAGTAAACATTATAAATAAGTTATATGGTTTACAATAGTGTATAATTTCTAAGTGAAAGAAGATAGAGCAGTAAAAGTAAATTTGGGATCTGAGTGATGCAGAAATTGTAATTTTAATCAGGATGGTCAGAGTAGATCTCACTAGATGGATATATTTTGGAATAAACTTGAAGGAAAGAAATAAGAAAGTGAATACTCAATACTTTCTCATTTTCTATTCAGCCATTTGAGAAAGAGTATTCCAGACAAAGGCAGAGTCTGTAAATTGCTTTAAAGTGGGATGTGTAGGATATGTTGTTCCAGGAGCAACAACGAAAAGATGCCAGAAAAAAAGGGAAAGGATGTAGATTAAGCTTAGAGAAACAACTTCATTTAAAAATTTACTTTTATTCAAACTTAAATAGACAGCAACTACAGGGCTTTTGAACAGAACAACATGATCTGATTTATCATTTGAAGGGATCCCTCTCTTTTCTTTGAAACTTTGTGTCTTTATGCTCAGAAAGGGCAACAGTAACATTAGAGATATCTGAAAGAAGGAAAATTTAGCACCCCCAAAAGACATATTGTTTGTGTTTGTTTCATTTTAACTGGATAACTGATTTCCAGCAATATAATTTCTCCATATCAATTATACCGTCTGTGGGTAGAAAATCATTTCTTCTTTATGGGCATAAACTTGATGAATGTTGTTATTGAAGGTGGGGTGGGGCCATCTATCTAAATGGAAGGATGAGCTAGAAAGGGCAAACTGGTTGGTAGATACTAAAAACCAAAGTATTGAAATAAAAATTCTATTGTGAAATTGTAGTCATTAGTTTACTTTAAGAGTTCCTCAAGTTTTTCTCAAGTGGAGCTAAGAATTTTAGTCACTGGGCTATATATACATCTGAAGTTCTAGAAATCTATCTTCTACATAAGATTTTTGAGATTACCATAGTCATTTCCATTTATTTCTAATCAAATGGTAAGGAAAAGGGAACAGGATGTTCAGGACTAGCACTTTAAGCACATATTAGTAGTTGTACACTTCAAATTTTTTTTTTTTTGGTCTGGTGGGGGAAGTATTTCTTGGTGTCAAGAGACCCTTTTTTTCACTCTTACTTACAGGGTAAACTGAGAAATCAAATTATAGATGAAAACTGTAATCCCAAAGCATGTAGAAGCTGAAGCACTGGTATTATAAACATTTTTCCTTTTCTATCCACTGTGTGTCAGAGTGTTACCAGGTAGGGTGAAGATAACACCAAAGTCCTCACACCTGCTATTATAAATAGACTCTGCAACCTGCCACATCAAGACAAAGCATACTCTAGTGGCTAAGCATTTAAGTGGAAAGGAACTTTAAGCAACTAGTGTGCAATAAAGAGAAGATAAGGAAAACAATAGATAAAGGTTTTCACATGAAACACCCAATTTTCCATCCTCATGTGGGCAAATGCCCAGCCAAACAGGGTTGGCCCAAAGCAAAACTGTTAAGGCCTCAAAACTTGCCACGAATCTAAGGCTCCATAGGGCAGGGACAAAAGGGGGCAGAAAAATCAAAATGCAGATAAAGGCTGCCATGGTTAACATCCCCACGAGTGTCTCACACACATCTGTCTTCTTGCATGCCCCCAGTCCCTGATACAAGTCCAAGACAAGAAGCAAGTGCAGCTTCACATGTCTCTGCTCCATGTGCTTCTTTTTGGATCTCTTTCTTGTTCTACATCTTTTTGCTTCCTTCCCCCAGTCGCCTCTCTTCTCTTCTTCCCTGCTTAGCTCCATTCTTCTTTAGGTGGGGCAGGATCCACCCTTCCTTGGGTGGGGCAGGGAATCTGGAATCTCCCCTCTCCATGAGGACTGCTCTGTTATAAAAGTACCACTTGAATAATACACAAATAACACTTGGGAGTTTTTCAATGGCTCATTCCTATAGTTTGTATCTGTATTTATAGACAAGGATATATATATTCTTGAGATATACATACATAGATATATCTATATCTATATATATCTATATATATATCTACATCTATATATATATCTATGTATGTATATCTCAAGAATACACACACACACACACATATATATCCTGTGACTACCATGGTTCCTTCTCACATCCCAGAATATTTTCCTGATATAGTGACAACAACCTGGCATGCTAAATATACCACCTGTCCAATGCCATTCCATCTTCTAGAGCAACACCATTTTGTGTGTTCTTAAATAAGTTGAAACAGTACAGCAGGGTATAAATCAGCTATTTGAATTGTCTTATGAAAAAAAAAAAAAAAAGATTAGGCAGGAAGGTTAGAGAATTGGTTCCCTTAGTCAGCTATAGTAAGTTGGGTGCAGATATAGAGAATAATAGAGTGGGTGAATAATAGTTCTTGTTTTCCCTGCACACAACAGTAAGAGAAAAGAAGGAAGAATAGAAAGGTTTTTATTTTTCATATTTTAATGGCCAACTTGAGTTATAAGGACCTGAAATAAAGCTTTTCATTTCAGCTCAGGGTGATTACACAATTAAGAAAAAAACAAGTATCATACTCCAAAACTCACAGCTGCCTCTTTTGAATCTATGACTGTAGCAATTGTTTTCGTAATCAGAGAAGTTAATTTTCCTGAGATCATACATATTATTACCAAGACTTGAAGCTTCATCAGGCTTTGTCTTTTTACTTTGCTTGATGGCTTTTATTTAATTATCTAACTTATTCTGACTCTCTAAATTTTCTTCCGAACTAGGCATTAAGTTGCATTGGCCGCAAGGCTCCTGAGCACTACTGTTCATATTTTTTCTTAATATGTGATTAAAGATTGTTTGTTAAATACATATGTGAAGGTAAACTATATAAGAAAGTTCCTTTTGTTCTGCCGGCCATAATAAATACCTTTATAAACTACATTATTCTTCTTTAATAGTGTATCATATTGTGGGAACTTTAGAAAAATTTCCCCCAGGAATAGTCAGGTTATCTCTTTAGGGTTCATTGCTTCTGAAAATATTTTCCCGTTGATTCAGAACCCTTAAAAGTAACATCTCTTATCTTCATCTGGGTGAAAAATGGCTTGATTAGAGCTAAATGGGGGCAATTATCCTAATGTTACTGTGTATAACATCTGTTGTCATTTGTTTTTCTTATTAAATTGTAACAGGTGAGGCAGGCTGGAAGCTTAGTGGTAGCATTACTGCAAAGGGGCAGGCCAATTCCCAGTCTGAATACCAAACTACATGAGAAGTAGAAAAGCTAAGTTAAGCTTTAAGATCTCAAATGGATATTATGATAGTATAACATTGGTTATCTCAAGAAATAGTGAAACACAGTTGTGTTTGGAATATTTTCTAGTATCTAATGCATAGATTTTTATTTGGAACTCTTCTAGTCTCAAATGACTGAGACTGGAAGAGGGTTTTGTCATTTTTTTTCAATGAAATAACCATAGTACCAGACTGGTGCCAGAAAAATAGTAGGTTGTAGGGTAAGCAAGTTGCCCCCAGCCTCTGTGGCTACCACCTGTGGCTTTGAATGCAGGAAGCACATGGGAGCACGGGCGTGAGGCACACATGCCTGCTAGAGGACACCTGGAGTGTGGTGTGGGCATGCGTAAGTGACAAACATGAGTCTGGAGGCTGAGGATATAAGGGTGGCAACACTCAGAGACAACAATGGTTATGGCAAGTAGCCATGAGAGGATAAACCATAACTATGAGAGAAGAGGCCAGAGAGAGCCCAAAGACAAAGAGTAAAGATTTGCTGGGGACCAGGAAGATTTCCAGCCTCCTGGTCCCCCGGGCTCCCTTCCTTGCCAGTTTGCACCACAATGCCTCGTGTAGAAAGAGTATTAGGGCCAGGAAGGCCACTGAGCACTCCAGGACTCCCCTGAGTCAATCAATGACCTGCCCTATGCCCTGCTGGCACTACATAGATACTTAATAAATATTGGTTGACTTAATACCCAAATCTTATGTGGAACACCTTCATATATATTGCAGGTCTTAGAAGGTTGTCATTAAAAGGAACAGCACAAAATTATTTTCAGTTTAGTTGCATGCTTAAAATGTAAACATGTCCAGGCCATACCATCTTTCTGAAATCAATGCTTCCTTTGTGACTACTGTTGTTCCCAAATTCCTGTGACATCTATTCTGTTCTTTCAGATACAGGTAAAACTCCATGGTACTATAAGATTCCATTTTTAATTTCTTCACAAAGTAAATGAACTCTCTTTTTTTTCAGTGCCATCAGGAGTTATGTGTGCGCTCTCTTAAACATAGCTTTTGACACCTCATCTTTTATTCCTGTCCTCATTCACCTACATACCAACATACCAAGCAGGATGTTACTACGAATTTTTTAATTTCTCATTCCAGTGACTAATCAAATTATATTTTTGATTATAGACAGCTTTTTTTAACTTTGTCTCCATTTAAAGGCAAGAGAGTCCATGTACAAAAATAATGGAAATATGAATGCTTTTAAAAAGTAGACTATTGCTCTAAACAAAATAGTAAATATACTTATCAATTAAAAGAAAGTTCTCAGCCCTCCCTGGTGGCACAGTGGGTTAGGACTCAGCACTGTGAAGCTGGTGGTGGCCTCTGAGGTAATCCACATGGGGCAGCAGACCTCTCCTGTCTGCCTGCTGCTCCCTTCAGCAGTGTATTTCAGTAAATCTACCTGTTCTGCTTCCCACTCTGTTTCTGGTGAATCCTCTCCCCTCCTGCACGCCAGGAGGGGTGGCCTGTACCCCAGTTCTGTATGCATAAATAAATAAATCTTCAAAAAAATATTGGGGATGCTTACCTGGCAGGAGATATACCATGATCATGAAGGTGGTTTACCCAGGATGAGGCTTATTCGTTGCACTCCAGGTGTGCTGACCGCTTCGATTTATCTAAATGTGAGAAACTCAACTGCATAATTTGTGGTAGAGAGGGGGCTGTGTTCACCCTCTTCCCTAAAAAAAAAAAAAAAAGAAAAAGAAAAAGAAAGAAAGAAAGAAATATTGGAAAGTGTAAGTTTTTCCTCTATTTTATAACTATTTTTCTCTTCCCAGTAGTGGGAAGAGAAAAGAAGGAATGAGGGTGTGAAGAATGGAGAAGTGGCGTAGGGTAAAACTTTTGTAGTTTGTTTTGGTAATGAGGTGTTTGCTTGATGAGAGGAACTTTTAAAATTGTGTTGTTCTAGGTTAAGAATCACGATACTTGTGAATTTTATTAAGGCATTAATACCTCTTTTTTTTTCCCCTTAGGAGAAACAAATATGCAATTTCTACAAAATATAAATGGTCTTAGTAATTTATATTCTAATCTTTTGATGGTACAGTAAAAAAAATCACCATTTACTCATAAACCAAGCTGGGCAGTATGTAAATTTAAAAGTATGTATTCTTCATTAGTATTATATTTCTATAAAAATTGATTAATGAAGTTGGAAATCTTGCAGTGTTAAATATTCATACCTAGTTCAGATATTTCTGGTTTAAGGTCACATTTGCATTGATACAGTTAATCTACACTGCCTTATATAGATACCACCCAGAAGCACATGTATTAAATAAGAAAACTATTAGTCATACCAAAAAGTATTTAGTTTTAAATTACCAGTCAACAAACTTACCTGTGAAACCCATTTCCCATTTCAAAACTTTAGATTTATATATCAGAAACTTTACATTAGTAAATAAGATACTGCATAAAAGAAATAAACAAAACAAGACTAGTGTATCTGAAAAGGAGGTCCTGCACATTAGAATAGTTTTAGCTTCTAAGTGATGCCAAACTGAAGACTTGTCTAAAGTATTAATATTTGACACTACCACTTTTCCATTACTAATCTAAATGCATTTTGTATTATAATAATCTGAATCTATATCTGATATTTTAATATAAGCCTATCATTAAAGCTTAGTTTCATGATAAATTTACTAGTGACTACAACTGTCTTACTTGGATATGCTTTTCATTAAAAATATTTGAGGGCCCTCCCTGGTGGCGCAGCGGGTTAAAGCACTGCATTGAGAATCTAAAGCCGCTTCCGATGAGTTCGACCCCCGCCTGCCCCGGAGGTGACCACATGGCGTGGCAGACCTCTCCTGACCCGCCCGCTGCTCCCCTCAGCAGTGTACTTCGTTGATCTGCCTGTTCTGTTCCCCACTCTGTCTCTGGTGAAGCCTCTCACCGCCCCTGAGCCTCTGGCCTGTACCCCATTCTGTATGAACAAATAAATAAATCTTTTAAAAAAAATATTTGAAATAACACCAGCATATCTATTAAAAAAAAAGATTTATTAACCTATGCTTATAAAACTGGGGTACAAGCCAGAGGTGTGGTGGGTGAGAGGACTCACCAGAGACACAGTAGGGAGCAGAACAGACAGATCGACAAAGTACACTGCTGAGGGTAGCAGCAGGCAGGTCAAGAGAGGTCTGCCACACCATGTGGGTCAACTCTCTGGCCGGGGATTGAACTCATGCTGCAGTGGCTTTGGAGAGCATCATAATGCTGTGCTTTAACCTGTTGCACCACCAGGGAGAGCCCAGCATATCTATTTTTATATTATAATGTATATATTTTTATCTGTAGTATACTATATACTTCAGAAATTATAAATAAAACAAAAATGACAACACAGAAATTCCATTTAAGCATGCATATGTGTATATATTCATGTATATATAAAATCTAAAGTAATTGATTTGCCCTGATATCAAGTTGTAGGTTCTCTACATTGGAAGCCACTAATTTAAAGATAGTCATATTCATGTAAGTTTATAACTATAAGAAACAAAAGATAATTGTTAGTATACTAAAAGATGAACTTTAAAAAGAAACTAGTTTATTTTTACATCATTTTGGGCATTTATCCATGTCAGTTGTAATCCCCGTGGGCTTTCCATCACCAAATCACACGTGTGTCATCACCATAATCCAGTGCATTTCCCTCCCCCTACTGCTTTTTGATCCCTTTCCCCAATCCACCCCATAAAATGTGTGTGGTATACAGCTGCTCATTATTATTGTTTTCTCGCCTGGTCTGTTATACTCCTGCTATGAGCGAAACCATCCGGTATTTTTCATTTTCTTTCTGATGTATTTCACTAAACACTATCTTTTCCAGATCCATCCATGTTGCTGCAAAAGGCATATGTTTATTTATTTACTTTTTGGTTGCTGAGTAATATTCCATTGTGTGTATGTACCACATCTTTTTAATCCAGTCATCTATTTTTGGGCATTTGGGCTGCTTCCATGTTTTCCAATTGTAAATAAAACAGCGATAAACATGGGGGTGCAGGTGTCTTTTTGAATCAGTGTTTTTGTGTATTTTGGGTAGATACCTAGGAGTGGGATTGCTGCTAAACATGGAAGCTCCATGTTTAGCAGTTTGAGGAACCTCCAAACAGTTTTCTGTAGTTGTTGTACTAGTTTGCATTCCCACCAGCAGTGTAGGAGAGTTCCTTTTCTTTTCACACTATCAATTAAGGAAAAGTTACTACTAGTGCAATAAGAATGTTGACAAAAGTAGCTCTGGAAAAATGGTGATATATCAGTAGTGTAATAATTAGCATTATTTGACTCTAAATTGTATTCCCCTTTTTTAAAATTTATTTATTTATTTTTAAAGATGTATTTATTCATGCATACAGAACTGGGATACAGGCCAGAGGTGCAGGGGCGGTAAGAGGATTCACCAGAGACAGTGTGGAGAGCAGAACCGGCAGATTGTCGAGGTACACTGCTAAGGCAAGCAGTGGGCAGGTCAGGAGAGGTCTCCATGTAGGATCATTTCCGTGGAAGACAATGATTGAACTCATGCTGAAGTGGCTTTAGCTTCTTAGTGCTGTGCTTTAACCTGCTGCGCCACCAGGGAGGGCCCTCCCTCCCCATTTTTTTTTTTTTTAACTTGAATCTTCACACTGATCACCTGACTCCATGGGGTGTTGTATATAAGTGTGTGCGCGCGCGTGTGTGTATACACACACACAAACACACATAATAATTATAGAATGAACAAAAAACTATCAAAATATTTTTTAAAGATAATCTAATGTAAAATTTTACTTAAAAATAGAAGCCAAATTTTTATGATCAATATTGCACTCTTTCTAATGACATCATGAAAAGCATAATGGTTTCCAGCTTTATTTTGCCTTTTGTGGCTTTCTAGTGCTTTCTCATGCTATTTCATAAAACTATAATTTAAGTACAGCCTTAGCTGAGAATTTACTCATTTATTTTTCAAAAGTAATACTGTAAAGAAACACTTCTTGGAACACTATAAATCACATATTACTATACTGAGATACTTAACTAAATCCAGAGGACTTCTTGCTTTTCAAGTAAATATGAATTCCATCTTGTTTAAATATATGCCCAGAGTAAGCATTATAAATTGTTTTGCCACTGATGCATACACATAAATGCACACATACATTACATTCTGGATATTACTTTAGAAATTGTAAATAATGTATTTTATAATATTTTTAAATGAACCAATCGTATGGATATTTGTCAAGTGAATTAAGCTCACACCATGAATACAATGTCAAGTGGAAAAGAACTGGAAAGACAAAATGTTTTAAAAATGAAACTGAATATTTTTAGTTTTCAAAGATTAACAACAATTGAATTCTCCATTACTGACAAATAGCCATACAAATTCTCACATAGAAACAGAGGCCCGACAGCAGATATAAGTGACAATTTGGATACCTCACATTTAATTATCTTCAGGGCTAGTACATTATTGCTCCTGAGAAGAGAGTTCTAAAACAGGTCAATCCTCAGCAGGCACCTGGGCATTATGGGGGTACCAGAGGGTTGCTCCATCACTGAAAAATGTCTTAGGAATATCTGAGCACCAGGGGAGATATTTTTTTTTAAATGTAACTTAAAAAACATTCCTCCTCTTAAGCCTCCAGATCCTCCTATATCATCATCCCAATGACACGACCAGTTGTCATTTTACTTTCTGTCTACGTAACCTCATGCACAGCTAGGAAATAATGATTTAGGACTTGAAATTCAAAACATAATGGCGTTCCATTTTTTTCTATTCCTCATTTTACTCCACACCCCTGCAGAGTTGATGCAAGTACTGAGCTCCCTTTGAAGTCAGCTTGCATCATCTTTGATGGAGTATAAAGCAATAGGGATACTGACTGCGAGTTTGAGCATCTCAATTCTCATCTCAGATGATTCTGATACATTTGTCATTAAATGCGTGGTTTGAGTAAATCCTTGGCAGAATTACCAAGCAGTTAAAATTGACAGAAAGAGGCTACATATTTCTGTTATAAAAGCATAGTAAAGAAAAGTATGAGCCTGTATTTAAGGCATTTTATCTAATATCCCACTTATGTTATTCTTATTGTAGGTGATTTTGTAATATAGTTTTATTATTTGTTTCACTTTTCCTAATACATTTTGATGAAGAATGAGGTTCTCTTTTTTAAGTAATGGAATAGCTCAGTATTTATATATGAACATGGAGAATACTGTTTTTTCCAAACATTTTGCTCTTGGCAATAATTAGATGTCACAGAGTAAAGGTGACAGGAAGTTAGAGAATAGAGATTAGTATTTTTCTATCTCCGTGATGGTGGACTTTAATCATGTGACTTATTTTGACCAATGAAATCTAGGCATAGAAGCCTGTTGATTACTGGAATTGTCTTCTTGCACTTTTTTTCTGCAGAGATGATCATGAAAGTATGTGGAAGAAAATTAAAACAAGCTGTAAAGTCAAGTAAACATGTGGAGTGCAGGTGCTGTGGGAAGTGACCGAGTAACTAAATAGACTTTCTTGATATAAAACTTCAGTTTTTATTATGCTAAACCATTGTGTTATCATAACACCCAGTCTGTCCTGACTGAAGCACTTTTTACATATACTGGTTTGTGTATGCATACATCAATAACATTTAAAGAAAAACAAATGTAGCAATTAAAATAACTCAAAAGAAACCTAAAATCTGTGAAATATTTCATAACATTTTTGTGATTCCCATCAGCCTCTGTGGAATGTGATATATATATGCATACAGAATATCTTTGTAGTAAATGTCTCTAAGTTTTCTCTAAATACTCACATTGTGCTTGCGATAATCGTTATTAATATCAGTTGCCTTTTTGAATTTGGAGTATTCAAAAATTATAATTTTATAACAACTTAAGAGTAAATTCAGTTGAGGAAGGAAAAAATATTCAAAGAAATAAGGCTAGTATGCAATAACATTATAGACATTTTAAAGAGCACAGATTATCTTAAAAATTGTTGGATAATAGATTATAAGACGGCCAGAAGAAGAGGATTACAGCAGAAAATATTTGTGGATAATTCTTTCCTGTGTTGCTATATATCACAGTAAGATATATATTCCATTAAGTTATTCTACCTTCCCATTAAGATATAATCTAACTCCTAAAGAAGAAAATACTGACTACAAGAAACAAAATTCTCAGAGGACTGAGAAACTGTGCTAAATTGCAGATAGACATTTTCGTTTCTTTTGAAACAGTAATTTAAATATTTTCGCTTATTTTTCCATCTAATTTTCAGTAGGTCACTCTCAAGTCAACATTTAATTTTATGGAGTTGAGGTGGTAGAGTAAAAATGAAATTGCATGCTGTAGGGGGAAAAATTTAACCTACTTTTTAATAGCCCCTTTGAAAGACACTTTGAAGACATGACTTACTCTCATAGTATGTTCACTATCTGAAGAATGAATTATTATATCCTTGTCAAATTTTAAATAGCATGCTGTTAAAAATATTAGTCACACAGGGGGCTGTTTGACAGTAATGTCACAGTAAAGCTCTGGTCTATAAGAGCAGGCAGAGTCTGCAACTTAATATCCTGGTTCCATGGAAGCCTGCCTTCTCCAGGCATACAAGGAGGGGTGGGGGTGGGAACTGTTTCAAGTTTCCTTGGAACATTGGCAAGAGTCTGCCAACTGCTGCAGTCAACTTGCTGTTCCAGCCAGCTAAGGGGATCCTATGTCTTCTCCCTGCCATTCTCTCCTGGCAGAACTTAGAGAAGAGTCTAAAAGAAATGAAAAAAAAAAAAAAAAAAAACCAACTCATTTCAAGTGAGAAGAGTTTCTGTGTGTGTGGTTTTTAGCACATCCAAGAAATGTGAGTTGAGATCTAGACTAGAGGGTATAAAGAAAATGATCCAAAGAATTTCTTAAAAAGACAGTTATTTTTATGTCCCCAAAATAAGTTGAGACAGTGACTTGGATGAGCCCAGCTGTGATTAAAAAAGTAAATCTTTTATAGTTAAGTCAATAGACATCTGAGAAGATGGAACCTATACTCTGAATCATATACAGTGTTTCAAACCAAAGCTACCTCAATGAAATTATACAATATTTTTTAATAAAATAAATTAAAGGGTGTGTGGTAAAAGCAAAAGAAGAAAAGATTTCCCCCCGTTTTTGTTCTCTGACTTTTGCTTGCAGGGAAAGGGGCTATCTTTACCTAATCACAGTGAAGCAAGAATCACTGAGGCAGTGGAAGCATCAAGAAGGTGAAGGTCAAGCCTATTTTCCCCAAAGTAATGCTGTTTTATCGCTCATGGAACAAAGACTAGAGCTTTTCTTTCCTTGATCCTTTGTGCTTTTCCCTATTACTTTAACAGATCTGAACAAGCCAGAGATTCTCATTCAGAAGTTCCATTTAGCTACATTTATTTCAAATCCTCCAAATTTCACTTCTCAGTATTATAGCAACTTGATGCTAGTATAAAACCCACAGGTTTAGGCAGGAAGGCAAGTTACCTAAAAACAGCATTAACACAGAACACAGTGATTGTTTTCATTGATAGTTTGCCATTTAGTTCTGGGCTTCATGTCAGCCTATGAATCCAGCCAAATTTTAATTTCAAGGGTTTCTGTCTTCTGTATGTCTACAAAACACGAATGTTGTTGGTGAAACATTGAGTTACAAATTGGATAATGTTACACTTGGTAACTTGGATAAGAATCAGGTTGAGAAGCCAACAGTATAAAACACATACTCAGACTGGGACTGTGTGTTGTCCTGAGAAATGTGTTCTGAAGTTGTCTCTGAGCACCTCAGGCTGACACCCTCACGGCCACATTGTGCTGTGCCCATTCATTCTCTTGAGTCAATTTGGTATTTGTACAAGAGGTTGTTACATAAGGGAATGCAGAGAATGCCATTTTTCAGAGATGATTTTAAGATCTAATACTTAAGAAAATCATTGTCTGAAAATCATAGATGGTTAATTGTCTAAGCAGTGGTAAGGCACCATTTTCACATCCTGAAACTGTGACTTTGTTGCCCCACAGCTGAAGAACACTAAGTTGTCATGGCTTCACCTGTCCTGTCCTGACCTTTTTTTTTTTTTAATGATTTACATATTTATGAATACAAGAAATGGGGTACAGGCCAGAGGTGCTGGAAGTGAGAGGAGAGTGGGGAGCAGAACAGGCATGTTGAAATCCTGCTGCGGGGAGCAGCGGGAAGGACAGAAAGTTGCAGTGTGGGTCACCTCCCTGATCAGGGATTGAAATCATGTTTCAATGGCTGCAGATAGCTGTAACCTATTGTGCCACCAGGGAGGGCCCTTCCTGTCCTTTTCTTTACCCTTTTTTAATTCACTCAAATTTTATTCCTTAAATATTTACTTGCTGATTATTTCTCTCTGCTTTCTCTCTTTTCCTTTCCCAAGATTTAGGTGACTGGATGGCTACTTCAGGTCAAGGGATACATTTTTTGCTTTCAAAAAAAGTTTTTTTTCTTTAAAGATTTACTTATTTGTGCATACAGAACTGGGGTGCAGGCCAGAGGTGCAGGGACAGTGAGATGATTCACCAGAGACAGAGTGGGGAGCAGAACAGGCAGATTGATGAAGTACACTGCTGAGGGGAGCAGCGGGTGGGTCAGGAGAGGTCTGCTGCTGCTGTGATCCTGGATGTGGATCACCTCCAGGCCAGGAAGGGATCGAACTCATGTGGATGTGGCTTTAGTTTCTTAGTGCTGTGCTTTAACCCCCTGCACCAGCAGGGACGGCCCTGCTTTCAAAATGTTTTAAGGTTGTTCTTCAAAGCTTAAGATTCCCATTGTTTTGCACAAATATTGTTGAAAATATTTTGAGAAATCTGTATTGATTCTCTAAATACTAACAATCTGAGTTCTATGGAGTTGAGTATTTTCTATCTCATTTTTTTTCCTTTAGAACGCACAGGATTCAAGTCATCCAAATATTTAGTGATCTTAGTGTTTTCAGAATTCTTTTATTTCTGAAAATGTGCAAAAACTCCGTCTAATCTCTGCTAATATAAAATGGAATGGCTCTATATAACTCAATGCAGCTTTTCTTTTCTTTTCTTTTCTTTTCTTTTTCTTTGAATATGAGGCCACCCTCCATTGTTTTTAGATATATATCAGTGGGCATGAAATATGTTAACCTACCAAAGAAGAAAGCGGATTGAAGGGGTAGCACAAGCACATGGTTAGAGCCTGGACAAAAGACTCCATCACTGGGTAGGAAACTTCTTTAACCTGATAACTACTGCAGATCCTTTATACACAGTCCCTTCCATCTGGACGGTTTCTGTTTGCAGTACTAGCTGGCACTAGCGGGGCATGGATGGCCTAGTCCTCAGTTATCCAAAGTATCCCTGGATACTTTCTGTCTCCATCTTCTCCCTTTGCAACTTACATCTGAGAAAGGATGAAGCAACTACCACAATCCTGAATGTTAGCTTTAAAAGTGCCAAGACAAGAAATCCTGTATTTATTTATTTAAAAGTTAGGGTAGGAAGAAATAGCAGAACTAGCTGAAGGATTACATAACCCTCCACAAGACAAAATCTTCTTTCTGTTATTCTCAGCTGTGTAAATGGTTTATCATTTATTTATTTTCATTCTTCAGTTCTTTATGACACATCAGTTCTTATGACACTATGGCCCTCTGAAATGCAACAATGAACTGGGGTTAGGGTGGTGGGTGGTCAAAGAATAATGCGCATAAGAATAAAGGGAGAGAGAAAGTTGGTTTCCTCCAGAAAAAAAACACAACTTCAAAGTCTGTCTCCTGCTACTTTAAGTTCTGAGAGTATCATTACTCACATGCAATGATAAACACTTCATACTACAAAAATCCAGAATTATTTGGTCACATTTATTAGTAAGTAGGCCCATATTACTCTTTATTGCAAAAGAATAAAGATAATGGCTTCCCCTTTATTTTCACATATACTTTCTACTACTCACTTCAAATCAAAGAACTTTCTCAACATACAGGTTGCCCATTCTATGGCATTCCATTTATCTTTAAATGAAATGACTTCAGACTATATCTTTCAGTAATTGTTAAAAGGATTCAGTGACTTCCAGTTCTATTAAAATTATTGCTAAAATAAAAAAAAAATGTTTACTTGGTAGCTTTACTTTTGAGTCACAAAACAGTGCTGGGAAAACAGTAATGTATAATTCCCTGTCTGGCGTCGTGTGCAACAGAAGCTTTTTTATCTGCCAAATGTATTCTATGCACAGTTAACCAGTCCATGTGTATTCTGTCTTTTCTAAAGTTTATAGAAATTTAAATAGAGCAAATGCAGGTCAGAGCTGCTGTTATGGAGTCAAATCACCATTTGAATAGAATATTGCTTCATAATGACTTTAGAGAAGTCTATATAGGCCATCTTACTTATCTATACATTAACCAATAAGATATGACAGGCAATATATTTCTGTCCATTTAGCATATATTTAATATCTTGAGATCATTCTAGGAATAAATAGCTAAACATCAAGTGACTATTTGTGAAGTTCACTGTCAAGAATCGTGTATTAGTATAAGGTAACATATTATTGACACAAAGGGAAAAGGGACTTTTTAAATAGATAGGAAAACTAACGGTCCATATATCATCTCATATATCATATATATATACCATATATCATCTCATTTAATCTCCCAATGGCATTACAAAGAACTTATTTCATTAATTGTTGTGGCATGTCTCAAAAAAAAAATTGACTAAAATATTTTGTGATTTTGTACTGTTAGTTTTTAATTAAATTTTATTGAATTAGAAAATTTTGATTTAAATTGACTTAAAGAATTTCCCTCCCCCACACAAACTCCAGCTTTTATTCATGAGAGAACAGTTTTATTTTAGAAAATATACCTGTCTAATAGGCTACAAGTAAACGATGTGCCAGGCTTCCACTCCTTTCAGTGAGTTCCTGCTCCTTTTCAGGATGGCTTAGATCTATGGTCAGCTTTCAAGATTTGCTTTGTCTCAGCTTTTGTTTGGTTTCTCTATATTCTACATATAAGTGAAACCATCCAGTACTTACTTTTCTCCTTTGGGCTTATTCCACTTAGTATAATCCTTTCCAGGCTATAAATGGCATGAGATTATCCTTGTTGATCATAGAGTAGTGTCCCGCTGTGGATATACAATATAGTAACTTTATACTTAAAATTGTTTCCATATTCTGTCTTTAAATAATATCTGTGTATATATACTAGAATAACTTTATACTTAAAATAGTTTCTATATTCTGCCTTTAAATCATATCTGTCCTGATTTCCAAAACTGCACAGTTTTGTCTGATGTGTAAAATTTTGTTTGTATGTGTGTATACTTGTGCATTCATAAATATATTGCAGGCCAGAATTTACTGAATATTTTTTTATTATGCAGATGACATTTTATGTCAATAAAATTATTTTGGTAACATTTTTCATTAAATGGTTAGGAAATGCACATATATGGTTTTCTGTTGCCCACTCATGATTTTAAAGAAACCACTATACCTTTCATAATTTAAATGTAGGCCAGCTCAATTAAACAATAGTTGCAGCCAGCATTAGCTTTAGAGAGGACATTTTGATTTTAAATTCTGAAAGGAATGGTTGTTTCTAGAGGATATAAATATATGAGGATTTGTGAAATCCTAAATGTGCTGGAAGCTTCTTCTGGGTCTGGGAATGGTGAATAATTATAGAGAAGACCTATGAGGCTAAGGAAAGTAGCTGAATTCTGATGTCATCTTTTCAACTTCTGTATCCAGTTTTGTTCTCCAAACAGTATTTAATATTAGTCATATAATTAAATGGTTCTGTCTATATATTTTCTTCAGAGCAGTTTGAGCTTTTAAAGTTTTTTTTTTGATCACTTAAGACTAGCATGATAGATGAAACATTCATAAATTTTGGAGCAGAGTAGGGATGAATTATATTTCTTACATAAATTGCATTCTTAAAAATCCATGAGCTGAAACATCATCCCAGTACTCAAACTTTCTCCACAAGAAATATATTTCACATATGAAAGGAGTATTTATATATTAGTTCACACATAGTTTAGAAAGTCTTCCCATATTTAAAATCACTTAGAGTCTTAAATATGTCACAGAACATTATATATAATGAAAATAGTGAAAATGAGGTATTTTCAAACTCCAATATTATCCTATCTTTGGAAGAATTTATCCGGTAAAGTGACATAAATTAACACAAATGCACTGTACCTAGATCACATATAACTCTTCAAATATAAATTTAGGTTGATACAGAATTTGTTTTATCAAAATTCTTTTATAAAGTGAATTTTATAGAATGTTAACATTATATTTCATGGTATCACTGCTAAGGAGCACATTTAACAATAAAATTATGGGATCATAAAAATTTAACAACAGAGTCTTCTGTGGAAGCTCAAATGAAATAGTTTCCTTATGAAGAACTGTTTGAGTTATATTTCCAGATTAAATGAATTAACTAGGAGATCATGCATTTTGAGGTTCAACAATGAGACCAAAACTCAAGGTGTTTTTTTTTTTTTTTCATCTTTTTCTAGGCATCTGAGGTCTGCACAAATATTAAGCTTTTATCTCCAAGAATGCTTTTTTCAGACTATTGCCAGGAAGACCTGATCTACTATATTACTGCAGATGGCTGTCTCTAATACACCAATAGTTATTAAAGTCTCAAATCATGGGTTCTTAGATTTCCCCTCCCATTTTTCCTTTTTTTTTATTTGTAAAAGGCTTCTATAAGAATTACTGTACATGCACAAAAAGGTCCCATTTAGAAAATAGTTTGTGAATCCCCATTCTGTACAGTAATGGTCCATATAACTATATTAAGTCAGTTCCTTTAATAGGGAGAGTGCCTTTTTAGTTTGTGAGAAATCTGCTCCTGCTGAGATTTGAACCAAGTACCCTTGGATCTAAAAGCATTTCTTTACTCTTTAGATAAAGTGAAATCTTCTTAAAGGGGAGGGGGAGGGAGGTGGGAGTTCTTTTTGATTTGGAGCCATATCTTTGACAATTTTATTTTTCTTTCTGAGTTACTTTCTTAGTCACTTCCTTCCATGTTTTATTTTATCTGTAGAATCTTTTTCCATTTGATCATTTGACTACTGTTGGCCTTTGAAAATATTAATATGAAATATTAATATGAATATCTAAGACTGAAATTTAATTTAATTTAATAGTAATTTTATTGATCTGTCCCATATCCTAGCCTCAGACTGAACATTCTTAATATTGTCTCTCCTTTAAGAATTCATAAATTTAAATTGTTTGTGTTAAGTTAAAAATAAAAAACACTTTATTCCATGGGGAAAAATGATCATATGGTACTTTGACTTAGAAACTCTGTGCATTGCTTGATGGTGGTCATTTTGTCAACAAGATTTCTGGAATCTTCTTCTTAAAAATGTTTTGTAGTAATAAAAGAAAAAAACTCAATTTCCTAAATTTCCTCAAAATCTCATTATACTTCCACTAGCAATTTTTTTATTATTCTGTAATTTGTGATGTAGCAGTCTATCTTTTGTTGCAGATTCCATCATATTCAATAAGATTCAACAGTGGAATTACAGAAACTAATGAGCATCTATAGAATGAATTTGTTTTATTTTCAAAGCTAGATTGTGTTTCATGGGTTTTTAAGCAAAATAAAGTAGGGTAATCTGTAATAAACACGATAGACTAGTCTATAATATTACGGTAGCCAAAGTAATTTTTCCTCATTCCTTGTCATAGCAGGATTGCACTCAGATTACAAAAGTTATGGGAAACCAGGGTTTAGATCCTCAGTTATCATTGTTTAATTATTAAACATGTTTTAAATTCTTAGAACATGGCATGCACTTTACAGAATATATAAGACTAGTTCTAGCATTGGAGAAAAAGTTTAATTCAAGGATGACATCAGACACATAGTAATTATTCCCACTGGAAACATATGTCTAACAGAAAGAAGTTTGGTTGCTAAAAATAGAATTTAGCAAGGCATACTTTCTTTTGTTGCAATAACAGACCTAATTCTTTATGTATAACTCTTATAACTCCCTGATACCAACTTGGTAACAATTCAGAGTTGGAACTAATAGTTTATTCAGGGTCAGAATACAAGAAAGCTTTGCTATTTAATAGGAACTTCTTAAACTGTAAAATTATGTAGTAAACTACAACCCATGCCAAAATTCCTGTGGTCACTATGTAATACACCTGGAAAATAATCACCAGCAATACCTAAGAACTTGAAACTCAAAGTTGATATGAAATCAGACTAAACATAGTAGAGAATACTTTTATTATAATATAAACCCAGTTCTACACTATATTTGGAAATGAAATCTAAAAGTAAATGCTATTTACATAGAGTCCTTAGGTGATATACCTAGTGACTATGCAGGAAGTCTATGACTGTCCACAAGAATGCTTACAACATTCCATTAAATAAATATTGTAGAGCAAAGGAAGTTATAAAAATTATGGTAAGAAAATATGAACTGTGGTTCCTAACCAAAAGAAAATAAAATTATTGTGAAGCCTGAATTATTTTTGCTTCCCTGATCTACCATTTCACACACAAAATGTCAAAAAAAATAGTTTTTCTTTTAGGGTTAACACTAGACATTTTTTAAGTGTTAGGGCCAATAAGAAATTTCTGAAGAAACTTTTCTAATATATTTCTCACCTCTCAACTATTTTCTGAGACATAAAGGATATGATTCATAATTTCAATAATAGAGGTAAAAAACAAATTGCATTGAGTTAGCAATTGGAAATGTTAATATAAAATGTTTATTGTCTTCTTTTTTGTTTCTTTGGGATTTGAACATTTGAAAGCAGGAAGACATTTGATGCCAATAGCAAATAGTGGATTAGTAGAGAATATTAAAATGTAAACTCATTATTTCTGCTTGAAATAGTAAACATAAAACAATCATAAGCATTCAAACTAAGAATTTTGGAAGTTTTAAAATGTTTACACTGTCCTCTTAGGTAACTTAAACAGTAAGAACAAAATTCTTCCAAGCAACTCTTTCTGATTCCCCAAATATGGCTCAAAGTAGACAATAAATTATCTTTTTATCTTAAATTCTTTGTTAAAGAAGCATGAATACAAGTAAAAATGTCCCATAGAAAAAGTTGAATGATTGCAAAATTCTGAGGATTTGCCCACTCCAAGTTCTTGAACTTTTTTTCATGTCTGTAGTAATCACTTATTAACCATTGTATTTTTAGTGCCTGCTGTAACTTCTCTTTTTTCATTGCTGATACTACTTCTTTTAATTTTCTATCTTTTTTTCTTTGTGAGTGTAGTGGTTTGATTTTTTTCCCAAAGAACAGTATTTTGTTTTCATTGATCTTTTTAAAATCTCTATTCCATTTATTTCTGTTCTGAATATTACTATTTCTTTCTACTGGTTTCTAGAATTTTTGTTCTTCTATGAGAGAAGACATTAGGCTAGTTCTTTGGAGTCTGTCATATTTTTTGATGCGAGCCCTTCTCAATGTATACTATACTATTAGTACTGATTTTATTGTGTCCCATACATGCTAGAATGTTATATCTTCATTCTCATTTATCTTAAAGTATTTTTTTATTTCTTTTTGAATTTATTCATTGACATAATAGCTTTCAAAATGTGTCAGTCAGTCTCCATATATTAGAAGATTCCCTTGCTTTCTAAGGGAAATATGAAAATGAATAAATAAATCACAATCAGGAAAAACTGAAACAGTAGTCAAAGTTCTACAAAGAAAAAGGAAAATATAGGGTGTTTTCACTTAGAAGAAGAAAGTGGAGGAAAAATATAAGAGATCAAAGGTGAAAGTAATTATAAGAAGTCAAAATAAATATCAACAGCAAATATAAATCAAAGACATTTTACAGTGGAAGGGAGGAGGGAGAAGGATAGAAAGAGGGTGCAAATAGCACCAGAGACTATGGTGATGGGACATTACTAAGGAATGGGATAGCTCCACATCTGAAAATTAATACATGCAATTCTCCACATCAACAAAATCAAAGATAGAAACCATGTGATTATCAAGAAATCATTTGAAATATTTAACATCTACTGATGTTGAAATTTCCTCAAAAACATCAGATGGGACATAATAAAAGTCATATATTACGAACATACAGCTAGCATCATGCTCAATTCTGAAATACTGAAAGCTTTACCACTAATATTCAACACAAGATAACAAAGTCCATTCTTACCACTACTATTCAACACAGTGTTGAAAGTCCTGTTAGGCAGTTAGGCAAGAGAATATGAAACAAATCTAAAATGGGAAAGAAGAAATAAAGCTCTCATAATTTTCAGATGGCATGATGATACACATAGAAAGGCCTTAAGATCCATAGAAAACTAATTAAAAAAAAAAAACAGTTCAGCAGTTAAAAATGGAATTTCCATATGACCTAGCACTCCCACACCTACGCATCTACCTAATGGACACAAAAACATAAATTCAAAAGGACACCTGCACCCCTATGGTTATTGATACTTTATTTACAGTAAGAAAGATGTGGAATCAACACTAATGTCCAAAAATAGATGACTGGCTCAAGAAGACATGATACATATACACAATGAAATATTACTCAGCAATCAAAGAAGATAAACTCATGCCTTTTGCAGCAACATGGAGGAAGCTGGAAGGGCCCCTCCTTATTGGAATAAGCCAGAAAGACACAGAAAAATACCAGATGGTTTCACACATAACAGGAGCATAAAGGATCAGAAAAAAAATATGTAATAAAATAAAAATGAAAAACAATGAACAACTATAGCCAGAGACATCTTATGGAGGTGGAGAGGGGAATAGTCTCAAAAATGGTGTAGGAAGAGAGCACAGGACTATTGTGATGGCACAATACTGGTGGTGGGAAGTCCACAGGGATTACAACTGAGATGAAAGAAATGCACAAAATGAAGAATTATGCAAATATAATAGTGATAATTAAAAAAAAATTAAAGAAACCCAGTTCAGTAAAGTGGCAGTTTACAAAAAAAAAAGTAAACATCATTTACCTTCCTATATGCAAAGTAGGAGCCAGAGAGTAACAGATTGAGTAAACCATACAGATTGAGTAAATCACACCACAAAGAAAAAGAAAAGACATACCTAAGAGAAAATTTAACAAGGAAAGTAAAGAGCCTATATGAGGAAAACTGTATGTAATTGTTAAAGGAAATAGAAGATACAAAGAAATGGAAAGCTATCCCATACTTCAGGATTGGAAGAATTAGATTTGTCAAAATGGCCCTCCTACCCAAAACAATTTGCAGATTAAATGCTTGCTTCTCCATACACTTCCACTCGTAGTTTTAAATTTTTTAAAATTTTTTTAAAAGAGTTATTTGTTTATGCATACAGAACTAGGGTACAGGCCAGAGGAGCAGAGGCAGTGAGAGGATTCACAAGAGACAATGTCGGGAGCAGAACAGGCAGATTGATAAAGTACATTGCTGAGGGGAACAGCGGGTGGGTCAGGAGAGGTCTGCTGTGTCTTGTGGGTCACTTCTGGGGTGAGGATCAAACTCATGTTGAAATGACTTTAGCTTCTTAGTGCTGTGCTTTAACCTGCTGCACCACCAGGGAAGACCAGATAATATATTTCAAAGAAATAAAACAAACATTTGTGAAATTCATATTGATTCACAAAATCCCAAAGAGCCAAATCATTTCTCACCAAAAAAGGGGATAACTGGCAGCATCTCACTTCCAAGCATCAAAGTATATATAAGCCACAATAATAAAAACAGCATGGTTCTAGAACAAAAACATGCATACAGACCAATGGAATAGAATAGAGCCTAGAGACAAAGCCTCTATTGGAGACCTGTAAAGTGTGAGGTGATAGGACAGGAAGAATGTTGGGGTCATTACTGGAAGACTGATCAGTATAGAGTGAGTACTGGTTTGTGTCTAGGCCACAATGCCCCTCTTTTGTTAGTAAAGCTAAGCCTTAGAAAGAGGCAAGACAGAAAGTGAGTAGAATATATCTAATAACACAGCAGAACGTTGACTGTGAATGTATGTCCCAATAAAGCTAAATGCTAAGAGATGATTCATTGTCTATTAACTAACAAGAAGAGGAGGGAGGTAACTTGAATCATTAAAAATTAACTGCACTGGGACCTTGGGACACTTGAACCCAGAATGAGAGGTCTTGTGTCCTCTGGGTCTTGCTTCTCTTAAACTCTATTTTGTGTCTGTCAGTTGTTTATTTCCAAGTTCTTCTGGCTCCCTTGCCTCAACCCTGTTCACCAGAGCTTATCTCCAGCATACAATTAACTATATGAATTAACTATATAACAATATGAATAAGTTAATCCTTAAGAAACAAACAAGACAAGAACATCTTTATGGATTCACCTCCAGCAGCCAGGAAAACAAAGGAGAAGGTAAACAATGGACTACATGAACCAAAAAATTTTCTTTACAACAAAAGTAATTGTAACCAAAATAAAAAGACACCCCACTGAATGAAAAAAAATAATATTTTACAAACCATACATTCAACAAGGGACTGATAAAAACACTCACAAAGAACACAGTCATCTCTACAATAAGAAAACAACAAAATTGGGCAGAATTAAATTGGTACATTTCCAAAGAAAACATTCAAATGGCAAATGGACACATGAAAAAAATCTTCATCATCACTTATTGTCAAAGAAATGCAAGTCAAAACTACAACGGTCTATTTCATTATTTCACACCTTTAAGAATGGTGCATATCAAAAAGTGTAGAAACAACAAATACTGGCAAGGATGTGGATAATATGGTATACTGCTGGACTGTCAGTGGGAATGTAAACTGTTTCAACCCTTATATAAACCAATACAGAACTCAAAATACTTCAAATGGATCTTCCATAATTCCTAGGAATTCCATAATTGGTACCTACCCAAAGAACATAAAAGCACTAGTATAAAAGTAAACCTGTAATCCTATGTTCATTGCAGTAATGGTTATAATAACCAAGATATGGAAACAGCCCAACCTAAAATCCCAAACTACAAAAACATATGGATGTATTATGAAAATGTGTAGAATACACACACTCACGTATATATACACACCTATATGTACATATATATGTGTGTACATATATATATATATAATGGAATACTACTCAGCAATCAATAAGGTAAACTCATTTGCAGCATAATGAATGATGACAGAGATATAATGCTATGTAAAATAAGTCAGAAGTTAAAAGATAAATACTAGATGGTGTCATTAATAAGTGGAATATAGAATAACCCAACTGAGAACCAGAGAAAGACAAAACTTAGAAAATGATAATAGATATGAAGCATACAAAGGGCTTAGGGGGTTGTGTATAGGTAAGAACAAAGAAAGAAGGAAGCACAAAGGACTATTGTGGTGGATGATGGATGAGTAAGTGGTAGGTATCCTATAATGATAAGACCTGATGGAAATTATCCTAATGTTACCACAATTAAAATAATTTTAAAAATTAAAAATAAATTACCAGTATTAAGCATAAAGTAAAAGCTTTTATCAAAAATTATAAGCTATTATCAAAAAATAGATGACATAAATAAATGGAAATTTGTTACTTATTGTTTGGAAGAATTAACATTGTTAAAATGGCCATCATCTGCGAAGCAATTTGCAGATTAAATATAATTCCTATGAAAATTTCAACGATATTCTCATAAACATTGAGAATTAGTGAATTTATTTATTTATACATTTAATAACTAGGGTATAGGACAGAGGTGTGAGGGAGTGAGAGGATTCACCAGAGACAGAGTGGGGAGCAGAACAGGCAGGTCTACAGAAATACACTGCTGAGGGGAGCAGCAAGCAAAACAAGAGAAGTCTTCTGTTTTATGTGGGTTCACTCCCTGGCCAGTGATCACATCCAGGCCACAGTGGCTGGCAATAGCTTGGTAGCACTGAGACCTTATGTCCTATGCCATCAGGGAGGCCCAGATAATTAGTTAATTTATGTGGCAACACGAAAGACTCTAAATAAGCAAAACAATTATGACAGAAATAATTAAAATATTAAAAAATGGTTATATTAAATGCCCAGAATTCAAAATGCAGTACAGAGACATACAAATAAAAAGAAAAGGTTACTTGGTTTAAAGAATAGACATACATCAATGTAATAGAACTGAAATCCCAGATATAAACCCACACTTACAATGAGAGTTTATTTACAAGAGAGCCAAATGTATACAAATGAGAAAAGAAAGTCTCTTCAACAAGTGGTTTGGGTAAGATTGACCAACAACATGCAAAAAAATGATACAAACCACTGTCTCACAGCATTCACACAAATTAAATCAAAATAGATTTAAGGCCTTTTTGTCAGATCTAAAACATGAAATACATAGCAGAAGGTATAGGTAAAATACACTGTGACATGGCTTAAAAGCTATCTTTTGGTTCACTCCAAAGATAAGGGAAACAAAAAGCAAAAATCAACAAATGAGCAATATCAACCCTGAAAGCTTTTGCACAGCAAAATAAATCACCATTAAAACAAAAAGACTCCTACTGAATGACTGTAAGGAAAATGAGCTAAATGCAAGCAATTTTTCATTTTCCAAGCAACAAACTGCCCATAACCTTAAAATGTTATATTTTCCACCTTTTGGACATCCAGCAAACACCAGATGGGCCTTGTGTTCACAACAATCTGTCAGTCCTGTGGTTATGGGCACTTAACAATATAAAGTGGGCACAGCTGTTATTCGGGTCTCTGCCTGCCTGCCTGTGTATATGGTCCCCGTTTCATTTTTAAAGGCCTGAAAAATCCACCAAAGTCTCCACAATTCTCTTTTCATCAGCAAGAACTGACTCTGTATTTGTGATGGGGTGGCTGAAGCCAAGGACTGTTGCAGGGGGTGCCCCTCCCTGAGAGGCCTCAGGGATAATGTTAAAAAATAACAGTTTTGATTAAAGGCTATCTTGGAGAGGAGAAGTAGGGGCTAGTGAGAGAAGGCTGCTGGTCTGGGTTTGAGGGTTCCAGGTTTGAGTTGCCATTTGTTAGGTTTTTTGGTGGCTGTGGCTGCTGTCCTGGGTGTGGCTCATCGGGTGCTGTGCTGGAGAATCCTGCAGCTTGGGTAAAGCAAATGGGCAACTTTGGCCTCAGTAACTCTTGTTTATCCCATTTGTTAAATAAATCCCTTTGCTGTTGTTTACTGAGCCTGAGCAGCCTTGCAATTGTGCAAGTGGGTGAAGAGTCCAGACAGTGTTTGGTAACGTATTTGGGCAGCAGGGCCTTGACCAATTTAGGGTCCCCTGCCACCTGGTATCATATTTACCTGGCTGGGATACTTGCACAACAGTGGCATTCAGCTGACTAGAGTTAAAATTAAAAATCTATGAAGAACATATATAACTTAGTAACAAGAAAAGGAATAAATCTAACAGCAGAATAACTAAACTGACATTTCCAAAGAAGACAAACAGCTGGACATTAAGAACACTACAAAGTGCTCATCATCATCATCAGACAAGTGTAAAACAAAACCAGCATAAGATACAACTTATATCTCTGACACTGGTGAGAATTTCTAAAAAGACTAGATAGAACAAATTTTGGTGGATATGGAGAAAAATAAAACTTGATACACTATTGGTGAGAATGTAGACTGGACCAGACCTACAGGAAGTAGATCTGCCATATCATTCAGTCTCTCCATCCCTATGTATTTGTCCAAAGAGTGAAAAATACCATTTGGAGGGATATGCGCACTGCTATGTTCATTGCAGCACTATTCTCAATAGCCAAGATAGGGAAACAAGCGATCTGCCTGGATTGGAATCATCCAGCCCCTGTAGCTTCATTGCCAGTTCTCCCAACGAAAAGAGAATTTGGAGCCTTTGGTGAATTCTGCAGGCCTTTAATGCTGAGACAGGGGACCGTATATATAGGCAGGCAGAGCCAGAGACTCCACACACTGAGGGAGGCCGAAAAGCAACTCCACTGCTGAGCCCCCTTTCACTGTTAAGTGCCCACAGACACACAATGATGCATTGTTTCAAATGTGTTTGCTAGTTGCCCATCTGGTGATTGCAAGTTGCCCAAATGTTGGAAATCAGTGCACTTGAAAGTATGTCTCGTTCTGTGGAAAGTGAAAGGTAGCTTGATTTTAACTCATGTTTCCTAAGGTGCCCAACAACAGATGAATAAATTAAGATGGGTTTGATAGACTCAATTGAATGTTCCTCAGTCACAAATAATTTGTGGTATCTACCCATTTTCCACAACATGGATGGAACTGGAAGGGAACATAATAAGTATAATAGATAATAAAACAATTTCATATAGAATTATGTTATTTATATTTGCATATAGTTAATATGACAATAAAGATAAATACAATAAATCAGAGGAGAAAGACAAATGGTGGGTGATTTCATTCATATGAGGACTATAAAGAAATTAAACCAAGGACACAGAAAACTGATCTTAGGTATCTGGCTGCAGAACTGTGTATAGAAAGGAGAGGGGCCCAATGGACTGTGGTGAATTTTATTGAGATTGTGTTGGTTGGTGTTGTATGGAAACAAATATCTGAAGAAATGTAAATTTGTGGCTTTAAATTACACATGGAGTTGTAAACGGATGTTTCTTCAATATAAGTGATGCAGTTTAAACAAACTAAAAGAAAAGTCTTACTGTAGGTCAACTGATATCTTAACTGACTCCCTCTACTAATTCTGTGATCTTAGACCACAGACTTCATTCTAATCAGGATCAGTTTTCCTATATTCGAACAAAATAGTACATCACATATTAAGGATAATGTAATAGACATTTGCAATTCTGTTTTTCTACTGCAACTGTAGTTCCAATATGCAGACCCAGCACATATAGGGCAGGACTACACATGTGAAGAACAACTGAGAAAAACAAAACTTTGGCAAATAAATTAAAGGTTGCATATAATGGACTAAGTGTAGGGCTAATCATCTCATCATTTTAAAATTACTGTAAAAATCATTTTCATACAGAATACCTGAATTTTGAAGAAAGCATTTGGGCATTTCAAGTTTTATTTGATTTTAAATTCAAGAGAGTTTTCATTGAGGTAACATTTACTTTTGAGATGTGTAATCTAGACTCAGCAGGTTGTAATGCTATAGCCTTTCATGTTCACCAAGTTTGTTTATGAACTGTGCTAGTGATGGCAATCCAATACCTTCCACAAAAATCAGAGAAACACAGGACATTTTTATGTTCTATTCACAATAACATCCTTACTGCAGTATTGTAACCAAGGATGGGTTAGAAATGTAAACAAGATTGCCTCTGTGCACAAAAGAGAATGTGATTGGTTTACCAATATCAAAAGTCAGTGTATTTTAGGTGATTGCAAGATGTGTTACAATCTGTGAAATATCCTGAAGCATTTCTAAAGCTACCTGAAGTAAAGCAAAAGCAGGGAGTCAACAGAATAGGAGTGATTTGTACATACCAACATATTTTCAAAATATTAAGTAGGTTTTCCTTTGTTTGTGTTTTCCTTTTCAAAACCCATCAGCTTGAGTTGGATTTTGTGAGAGCTATTGAGACACCATATTGCAATTTTAGAAAGCTCTGCTTTTGATGGCTTGCAATAAACAACACAGGATATTCCCATTGGGGGAAAAGGAGTTGTAACCTGTCATGAATATTACAATTTACATGATTTGGAGCTCTGGGATATCTTGTTTAGAGTTTTTGACTCCAGTTAATCACAGATTTTTCTGTTTTGAAAACAATGATTTGAATGTAAACCAACTCAAAGAGGCACAATAAGGCAATTTCAACCAGCTAATTAATTTCTATGAAAAAGAGAAATTTCATATGCTCTGATTTTTTTTTTTTGAGGGTGGTTCAAAACAAACATTTATTTGTGGAGTTAGTAAAAACCAGTTGCATTAATAAACATGGAGTAGAACTCAACTGTCTGTGTATAAAGATGACATCCAGTCAGGTAGTACTGTGAAAATATACTAACACTCATCCGAATGGAGTAATTAGGAAGTGTCAGTTGAAAGCATTACAATTTTTAAAGAAAACAACGAAGTCTGTACTACACGAGAAAGGTTTTCATTTTTACAAAAATATTAATTTATAATTTTAAACAATAGCCTTATCACATGTTATATTAAAAGCAGATAGAATAGCAGATCTCAAGTCCTTTTTTCTTCTTTGAAAGATACTCTTGAATATCTACAAAACCCTCCATTTTGACAGAATCACTTTTGAAAAGAGAAAAATGTTTCAAAAATAAATAATCCAGATAATTCATCAGTTTGAGCACTGTATAAAAGGAAATATAATCTGCCTATAAATAGTCCATGAGTTTTTATTAACAACAATGGAGATGTAAAAATATGGATATTTAATAGGAATTTCTCAGTTTCTCTCATCTAATCTAAAATATAGTTGTACAAATATTTTGTTCTATTTATCAACAGGCAATGTTATCATTTTATAAAAATGTAAACCACGACTTTTGAGTGAGAAGGCTTATACAACTCATTAGTTAAGCAAAAATTTACCAATGGTCCAAAATCCAGCATTCCCATTCCCTTTACTTCTCTTTCAGTTGGAACAACCATCATGTCTCACCTACTGTTACAGGCTCCCAACCTCAACTTCTGTTTTTGTCCTTGTTTTCTTACTGTGAAAGCCTAGCCAGGATGATCCTATTAAAGTGAAAGTTATCTTATGGTTCTTTTCTGTGCACAGTCTCCAGGTCATTCCCTATTCCATTAAAAGAAAAAACCAAAATTTATCTATTTTTGGTTTTACTTCAGAGACCACTAGTGTTCTTTGGTCATCCTCCACCCCCACGTGTACTCTCTAACTGAACCTCCCATCTCTTTTCTCTGTTACGTATTGCCAGATCCTCAAAAAAAAATGAGCCTTTCCTGCAGAGCTCTGATCTTACATATTTGAATTTACTCTTTCATCTGCCTAGAATGTTCTTCCCAGTTATCTACAATTCTCAGTTTTTCACTTGATTTTTGACTCAAATGTTATCTTTTAGGACTTCCTTGCCTACCTTAAGATTCTTGCATCTTTACATCCAGAAATGCACAAATCTTACCCCCTGCCTTGTTTAATTTTTTTTCCCCTCCTTAAAACTTAACCCAAGCTAGTACATATATATTTGACTTATTGCTCTTTTATTGCTTATCCCACCCACTGGTATATAAACTTCATGAGAGTAAAGAATTTCATTGTTTTTATTTTTCATTCCAAATGGGCACTGTCTAACGGAAAATATAATACTCTAGAGCCAGCACTTTGTGTTGGGATTTAGGAGTAAAATATTGAAAAGTTAAGGTCTCATGATATGAACTTAATTTTAATCACTTTTCTTGAGGTAACACTGTTTAAAATGTTGTATATGATTCTAAGGCATAACATAATATCTCTATAGATGTATGGTACCATACCAATCACCAAGGCACCCATGGTTCACCACTATGCTTCACTGGGTCCTTCTACAACCCATTCTCTACCATTTTCCTCACCTATGGTAGCCTCATTCTACAGTCAAACTTCTAGTATTTGATATTGTTTTGGTTCTGTCTGACTCATTGTTTTGATTCTCAATATTCCAATTTAATGTGAAATTATTCATTATTTGTCTTCTAACTTATAATGCTTAACACTATTCCCTCCAGTTCCAAATTATAAGAGTTCTCTTCTAAGAGCTAAGTAGTATTGCAATGGATGAAGAGATGGATATAGATGATATAACATTATCCTAATCCTGTTTTCTTCCCCTAGGCACTTAGTTTGTTTCAAACCTGGGCTGTTGAAAAGAGGGATGTAATAAATTTAGGATTGCAGAGTGCACATAGTCATTAAAATTAGTGTTTTCATGTTCTTCAGTAGATACTTGGAAGTAAAATTCCTGGAGTGTGTATGGCAGATCGGTTTATAATACTTTGAAATTCTGTTTTCCATAGAATTGTACCAGTCATTTTCCCACGTGTGGTATCCATGTTTTTTTTATTCCACATCCTTAATAATGTGTATTTCTGGTCTTTCTTATATGGAATAGCCCCACAGGTGTGATATCCTAACTCATCGTGGCATTGATTTGAATTTTCCTCATGATAAGTTACGATAAACATGTATGCATGTGGTTTTTGCCATTTATGTCTTCTTTTGGGAAGTATCAACCTAGATCTTCTGACCATGTGTATATTTTAAAGGTTTATTTATTTATGCATACAGAACTGTGGTACAGGCCAGAGGCACAGGTGTGGTGAAAGGAGTCACCAGAGACAGTGGGGAAGAGAACAGGCTGACTGATGAAATACACTGCTGAGGGGTGCAGTGGGCAAGCCAGGAGAGGTCTGCTGCACCATGTGGATCACCTTCTGGGTGGGGATCAAACTCATACTGAAGTGGCTTTAGCTTCTTAGTGCTGTGCTTTAAACTGCTGCATCACCAGAGAGGCTCCCTAACCATATTTTTATTGGGCTGTCTTCTTTTGTGATTATATGAGTTCTTCAAAGATCTTAGATATCAGTCACTCATCATCTGTGTGATGTGCACATATTTCCATCTATTTAGTGTCATTTTCTTTTAATGATAATTTATTTTGTTATGCAGAAGTTCCTTAGTTTGAAATACTCCCGTTTGTTTATATTTGCTTTTATTACTGTTGCTATTGGAGGCAAATCCCCAAAGCCACCACTGAAATGAATATCATCAAATTTTGTTTAAAATTTCTTTTATTAAAATAAAATATTAATTTATTTATTTATGCATACAGAACTGGGGTACCGGCCAAAGATAGGGGGTGGTAAAATGATTCACCAGAAACAGAGTGGGGAGCAGATCAGGCAGACTGAAAAAATACACTACTGAGGGGAGCAGTGTGTGAGACAGGAGAGATCTTCTGTGCCATGTGTGTCACCTCCCTGGCTGGGAATTCAACTTGTGCTGAAGCGACTGTAGCCAGCTTCATAATGCCAAACTTTAATATGATGCACTGCCAGGGAGAGCCCAGTTTTTAATTTCCTTGATATAATTTATAATTCCAGGTCTAGTATTCAATTTGTTAATCCATTTTTAGTTAAAATAGTTGTTGGTATGAGTTTCATTTTCTTATTTTCTTTGTATCCAGCTATCTCACTTTCCCAACACCATTTGTTAAAGACAGTTCCTTTATCCAGAGTTTAATACTCTTTTAATACTCTTGGTTCCTTTACCATACATTCACTGTTCAAGTATGTGTTGGAGATATAGATATATATATATATTTATATGTTCTCTAAATAATTGATTTTTGAGTTATTTTATTTATCAAAACAGTAGCACCATACTGTTTTGATTTGTAAAAGCTTCTAGTGTATTTTGAAATTTGGGAGTGTAATATGACCATTCTCCTTAATTTTGTCAGAATTATTTTGTCTCACTATGATCTCCTGTAGGTGTATATAAATTTCAGTAGTGTTTATTCCATTTCTTTGAAGAATGTCGATGAATCTTTGCTAAGGATTGTAGGGCAATTATTGCTTGGGGTAATTATGTTAATTCTCCACATTTATTTGCGACTTTAATTCTCAAGAATTAAATTATTAAGGACTAAATTTTTATTATGCATTTTAAATGGCTTTTAGCCTTTCATCATTGAATCTGATGTCATGATTTTTCATATAAGTCCTTTATTATGTCATTCTTTTCCCCCCTTTTTGGAGGAGTTATCTTAAATTAATGTTGAATCTCATTAAATTCTTTCTCTGCATCTGTTGATATGATGATATGATTTTATATTTTTGTTTGCTGATGTGGTGTATTAAATTGACGCTTCTTGGATGTGAGTCATGATTGTGTCCTTTGAATAAAACCTAGACATGTTAATTTTTCATTGTTTAGTTTTCTATTTTGATATCACTATGACCAGAAAAGATACTTGATATAACTTCAGTCATCATGAGTTATTTGATACATGTGATACAACATGTGGTGTATCCTGGAGAAATTTTCCCTGTTCATTTGAAAACAATGTGTACTCATATTTTGGGGACATGCAGTGCCTTCTAAATGTCTATTAAGTCTAATTTCTTGTTACTGACTTGATTACTGACTTGATTAGTCCATGAGTGAAAGTTGTGTGGTTTAGTCTTCTACTAGTGTTTTGTGGTCAATGTCTTTCTTCAGATGTAATGATAATTGCCTTATGAAAATAGATGCACCTAAATTAGGTCTGTGTATATTAATGTGCATCATTTTTTTTTATATTTACCCCTCAATCATCATATATCATCTATCTCTACTCACCCTCTTTTTACTGGATGTCTACTTGATGCAAGTTTGCTGTCCCTGCCTATTAGGGGGAACCATTTGCTTGTAGGTTGGTTTTCAAATCATATACTTTGACCCCATGTTTATCCTTGTGTGTTTATTATTGAGACTAAGTACTACTAAACATGAAAAAAGGAAAGATGAGAAATCTTCAGGGAAAAAGTAATTATGAGTATTTCATGTGAAAAGGATAATGAAAAAATATACTTTATAGCAATTGAAGATTTATACTACATAGTGAAGATATAATAGTGAAGGTATGCACTATCGTTGAAAGGCAGAACAATGAATTGTGGACATATTTGCTATAAAGAAAAGATGCCCTGCTTGTATCTTCCATTTTATTTACTCTATGTCCAGTTCTTTAGGAAAAGAAACATGATATGCCTGTGAAGTATAACCCAATTCATTTACCTTCCATTCTTTATCCAGTTTATCATCTTCTCTTGTTTCATCTATCAGAGTTATAACCATTCTCCTTGCTTCTTCTTGGGCACCTATATTACATTTTCCATACAACATATTTTATATCATTTCCATTAACTTCCTACTGAAAATACAATATGGTTCAAACTTCTTACTATGCTACTAGAGTCTAAAAAGTCCTACATAACCTACCTCTTCCAACATTTACATCTCAGACTTTTACATGAACTTTTCCATCTCAACATGATCCAGTTACACTTTCTGAGCAGTCCTCTAGAAACTATGTTGACTTAATATACTTTAGGATACTAACTTTAGGAATATCCTTTCTCTCAATATTTTTCACTCACATTCACATAGCGTTTCCTTTACATTATTTAGAAATTAACTTGAAGTCCAAGTCCACATGGAGGACCACTCTGGTCATCTTTTCTAAAATACCAAATCAAATATTCTCTGTAATGCTACCTAATCACATTTTCTTCCCAATTTTCAGTAATTTTGTGAAAAGTCTTCATGTGACTCGACCAGTATGCAAGCTCTGTGAGAACAAATATATTTTTGTTTCATTTCCTTACTTTGTCTTCAACACCCAGAAACCAATTTTTTTTTCTGGGTACGTTATATATAAATAATAAGTGTAACTGAGTCAGGGACTGTTAAGATCCTTTAAGTTACTTATATGAATATATTGGAAAAGCATATTTCAGAGTATCCTGGCAGGAAAATCCTTAATATCTGGACTAAAAGTAAAATGAAACTGCCAGATTTGATGTTTCATATAATAAATCAATAGAGTTCAACTCCTGACATGAGAGAAGAGAATTGTAATGAAATCAAAGGTAACTAAATTGGGATGGTTATGTAACTAATCATCAATGAATAAGTCAAAAACAAGTTTTAGAAAGATTCCAACACTTGATGGTTAATATGGAATATTAGTAAATAGAGAAGGTTGTTCCAGATTGGAGATTGTCTGTGAACTGATTTTTGTTGTTGTTGTTTCGTTTGTTGGCATATTTTTGCAATATTATTTTGTCCTCATTATTGTGCTTTTTTTTCCCCCCAACTGTGGGTCCATACTCATGACCCTCTAACCTTAAAGAATAACTACAATGAAACTTTCAACTGTGTTCTTTAGCACCTTTGTATCAGAACACATTTTAGCTGTCCTATAATTTCCAACTCTTGATTTATCTAGTTTATCTCCATTTTGTGGGGAGAATTGACTAATCAATGCACCTGTGTATTATTAAAAATAATGCTTCTTGGCCCTCCCTGGTGG
>NW_004567115.1:1994002-2021619 GCF_000260355.1 Condylura cristata | reverse complement strand
TGGCTTAAGCTTCTTAGTGCTGCGCTTTAACCTGCTGCGCCACCAGGGAGGGCCCACATTGGTGTTTTTTTGTTTCCATAATAATCCTGTGAGATTATCAGGTTTTTAAATGTTTTTACGATTCAAAAAATGGGAAACTTAGGGAGTATATTTGTATTTGATGGCTGCTGTAGCAAATTGCCCTAGTCAAATATTTCACTTGACAGTTCTGTAGTTCAGGGGCCCATTGTCATTGGTTGAAATCAAGCAGGCCTGTATTCCTTCCCAGCATCTCCACAGGAAAATCCATCTCCCTACCTTTTGCAGCTTTGAGAAATCACCAAAATATTTATCTTACATTTGCTTTGCTCTATCTTCAAAAGCAGCAAAACTGGACTGAGTTCTCATGTTGTATTCTCTTTGTGTCTGTTTCTGACTCCCTCTTCTATTTTTAAAGACCTTTGTGATTACATCTCACCCTTCCAGAAATGCAAGGTAATTTTCTATTTTAAAGTCATCTGATTAGCACACTTAATTCCAGCTAAAACCTTAATGCGCCTTTCCATCTGCACTAATGTTGATGGATTCCAAAGCTTATGACATAGTTGTGTTGGGAACAAGAGGTATTTTCAGCATACTACTGGGAGAAAAAGAAATTTTAAATTCACCAAAGTAAGAAAGAGGAAGTTTGGGCTTAAATCTGACCATTATTTCCTTACTCATCAAGACAAAATGTCCTGCTTCTTGTAAAAGTTACCATGGGGCAATGGACTGATAGCACTACCAGAGAAAGGTGGCAGAGTGAATTCAAACCATGGAGCATTCATGAGGGACTTAGGAGAGAACAAAGACTAGAATAAATTCTTTCCTCTTTTTAATGCTGTGCTTAGTACCCTTGTCTTTACTGATCTGAACTATTATATCTTCTCTTTCTTATTTTAAATCATCACTATATGGATATAATTCATAATCTACATATATTATTTTAAGTGTACTGTTATAGTATTTTCTTTGGATTTACATTTTCTTATAGTTTTAATTAAAATCATATATAAAACTAACTGATTTTTGACCTCAGACTCATGTTTCTGTTAATATAATTTTGTTTGTGGTAAGATTATTTTTTTCTTCTCTAACTTACTGATTTTGATAGAAGAAAATATTTATCTAAATGATGTAATGAATTTAATTAGTCAGTTCATTATATGGCTAGATTATGGCATTCAGAATACATAAAATGTGTAAAGAGGAAGGAGAAAGAGTAATAAGGGTTCTGGGGAGACAGGAGAAGTCTTTATGCTGGTGGATAATTTCAGAGTTACTGAAACATTCTGTTCCATTGCTTCCTCATTTATGAAAGGAAATTATGAGAGTTTCCTACTTTAAGCATTATGAAAATTAACATACCTGTGAATTTTCATTTATATGGAATATTTTTTGGAGTTTTACATCTGTTAAATTTACTTGTTTCAATATTTGCAATTATTATAATTATTGTTGTTTTTAAAGAGATAGTTATAGAAATGTAAAATGTAAAAAGGGTTAGGAAAAGTTTATTTTTTGCCTGACACAATTGTCTCTATAGTTGAGCATGTTTAAGCTTTAAACTCTTGAGGTTTCTGTAGCTAGGTTGTCATGAAAGAAATACCTTTTAAATTTTCCCTACACACAGTAGAGGGAGATATCTGGCAATGTACAAATATCTATCTACCCTAAAGTGAAAACAAACAAAAAAATCAAAAAGAATTTCAGCTTCTAATCACACCCAAGAGCTCCTGCAACACTGTTTTCCTTCTAACTTTCAATGCCAAATTACTGCATCCAGATGATGACTTACTGCATATGTCCTCATCACTGCTGTATTCTCTTACAGCCTAGCTTTAACTGATGACCTGTCACAATAAATAATTTTGCATTTAGAGATATTGGCAGAAAAGAAAGCCACGCTCTGGAATCCACAACAGCTTAAGGTAAATCTTTCCCAAGTTACTTAGCCCAATCCATCATAGATTCTCTATCTGGAGGCTGTGAACAGTTTCCGTGAGTTTTTATTATCTAGGTAATTTAATGTGTATTTTAAAGAAACAAAATGCAAAGATATAAAATAAAATTTTAGGCTCATTTTGTGCATCAAATTTGAAAAATGGCCAAGAATTGGATACTTTTAAAGGAGCATGTGCATTTTTTGGGAAAACATATTTGTGTTCTTGTCACTAAATGCATTTCTTTCTGTTTGCAAATATTGCAAATGCAAAATATTGGACGCAGCATTCATAGGGAAGCTCTACATGTAGCAATTTTTTTTTCTGAGAAATTTTGATTATTGTAGTATTAGCTTTTAAATCATTAGTATTACTTCTTAAATCCTAAACAATGTTTTACAAGTTTTACTTGTGTTAATACTGTTGTTGAAAATATGAAAACATTTAGAAATGATTTAGAGATGAAGAGGATCTAGAGTTCCCACCAGCCTCTTTTGTCAATTCAGAATGCACTCAGATTAGTTTAAGAGAAAGTGTTGCAAAAATAAGACACGTTTTAAATTCACATTTTTTATTTTATAATTGAGCAAAGATAATTGGGGGAAAAAGATAAAAAATGATGCATGACATGATTGAAATATTTTTTTAAAATAAAGACAATTGTCCATAAGCTTTATTAAATTATGCATATCAAAAACGCAAACTTCACACATATTTATATATGAAAATTTATCACAATCATGTGCACTTTTTTTTTTTTAAAGATTTATTCATTCATGCATACAGAACTGGGATACAAGTCAGGCATGGAGGGGTGGTGAGAGGATTCACCAGAGACAGAGTGAGGGGCAGAACAGTCAGACTGACAAAACACACTGCTAAGGGGAGTGGGGGTGAGAAAGGAGACATCTGCTGTGCCGTGTGGACCAATTCACTGGCCGGGAATTAAACTTGTACTGCACTTCAAACCATCCTGCTACCAGTGATGGTCCAAAATCATGTGCATTTTGAATTCTGTGAGGTTTTCAGGAATATATCCCCACCGTAAAATGCAAGTCCTGGCTTTCCCTGGTGGTGCAATGGGTTAAAGCACCACATTAAGAAGTTCTCCAAGCCACTACAGCATGGGTTCAATCCCTGGCAAGGGAGCTGATTCACATTGTGTGGTAGACATCTTCTGACTTGCCTGCTGCTCTCCTCAGCAGTGTATTTCAGTAGACCTGCCTGTTCTGTTACCCACTCTGTCTCTGGTGAATCCTCCCACCCACCACACCTGTGACCTATATGCCAGTTCTATAATTATAAATAAATAAAATCTTTGAAAAGAAAAAAGAAGGAAATCCCTTTTTAATTACTGTGTGCTGGTATAATGTTTAAACTATGTTTTAAAAAATAAATTCTTGTAAAAAATCTCATGATATACTAATGGCTTATATTTAAAAATACCTCAGATAGGTCTTTCTATATGGACCAAGAAATATATCCTATAATGAAATATTTCCTTTGCTGGAAGCTCTGGAATAGGCTTTGAGTCTATTCTTCTTGTTGAACTACAAGAAAACCCCTTACCTGTTGCTCACATTCCTGGTCTATATTAGGGATTCTGGGCTGTTATGCAATATACAGCCAGCTTGTCTGATACACTTCAGGTGTACATAGTTGACAGGTCAGGGCCTCCATATCCAGTTCAGTCATGATATTTGTGGAGCCACGGGTATTTCTAATAGAATCTACTGATAACTCTTACTGCCTTATCAGTTCCCAGCCCTGTTACCTAAAGATAACTCTGCAAGAAGTTGCAAACCACTCAGTGCTTCTTAGAATCTCTGGGAATTTGTCATCACTGTCCACTTGACAGTATGTTGAGCATTATGTGGTCTGTCTAAAATAGAAATTTGATCACAGAACCCAAAGTTCCTAAGGGCATGAGCTTATGGGGAAAGCTGAAGAGAACACAAATTTGAAACCCTAGAACTAATTACAGTATACACACGCCTAATTCATACTTGTGTATTATAGATGAAGATATTGCTGTACCTAAAATAACTTTTACTATCAATACATTGGAAATATCATAACAACAAAGAAATAAGGCCAAAAAATTTGGACAAAAATTTGCTCTAAAACTAAAAATGAAACACTACAATTCTTGCAAATATAAAAATTATGGATAGTCCAATGGAAACTATTTCTGCCAAATGTTACAGACACAATATTTAAGAAAATTTTCCTTAAATATCTTAGTGTGTATGCTGAGCATATATATTTCTTATTGTCATGACTGTCAATCTTATTGTTAAAATAAATGTTTTATTATCTAAGTTCTTAATTTATGAAGTCTATTTTTCAAGACTTACTTCAAATATACCCCTTTTCCTATATTCTGCAATGCCTGCACCCACTATGGTGAATCCACTTAACAGACATACAAATGTAACAAATACTTTGCTATGCTTATTTCTACATTTCAGTATGTCAAACTATTTCAATTTACAAGTTAATAAAAGCCACAGAAATGTAAAACATATATATTTTTTGGATGTGCATGTGTGCTATTAAAATTATATGTCTTCAGGCCCTCCCTGATGGTGCAGCAGGTTAAAGCACAACACTAAGAAGCTAAAGCCACTTCAGCATGAGTTTGATCCCTGACTGACCCAGAGGTGACCTACATGGCGCAGCAGACTTCTCCTGACCTGTCCGCTGCTCCCCTCAGCAGAGTACTTTGTTGATCTACCTGTTCTGCTCCCCACTCTGTCTCTGGTGAATCCTCTCACTGTCCCTGCACGTCTAGCCTGTACCCCAGTTCTGTATGCATAAATAAATAAACCTTTAAAAAAATTGCATGTCTTCAATATAACAGAAAGTTATTTTCTCCAATAATAGCCAGAACAGTTTTTTAAATTCAGATATAAATGTTAATTTTACAATAATTTTTACATAAGAACTGATCTATGATAACAATTAAATGTACTTATATCATAATTGAATCCAAATATGTAATAACTCTTTTTTCTATATTGAAGTAACACCAATTTGTAAAACTATATATGACCCAGAATTATAGGAACACACATCTTTAAATTTGTCACAGTCCTTTAACAGCACACTGTATTCCCTCCCCAATCTGCAACCTTCTTCCCAAACCTTGAAGCCTCAATTCCACAGTCAAAATGAAGCCCAGAATCCCTCAAAGCTAACTGCTCCCACAGTCATTTCCATATATATGGGACAGGTACCTGAGAGCCAACCCAAAGATTATGTCCTGGAATCATGGGTCACAGGATGGTCTGTCCTCACCAGCCCTCTTTGTTGCAGAACTCAAGCTCCCTCAAAAGATATAAGATTTTTTTAAAGTAATGGATGCCAACAGAATAGAAGGGGGGTTAACCACCTGGAACTCTGCCTAATAAATGTGATACCTGCTCTGATTCTATCCTACTAGGCGATCCTAATTGTGTTTTATGCAACTTTTATTCCTAGAAGAGAAACACTGACAACAAGCAGAGTGATTGGAAATAGATTTTCTACCTATTGTCTATAGTAAAAAACATTTAGTTATAAATTGGACCCTGCAACAACTAAAGAGACATCTAAATGTTATAAATTTTAAAATAATTCAACAAAAATAATATATGCAATATCATTTGTATGTTATTGTGCTCATTAGAACACAGTGATATAAAAGAACAAGCTTGAAAAATTAAAAATTGCATCACAGAAGTACATTGTCCTTGAAAATTTTGATTTTGGCAACCAGACACACCAAATGAATGAGTTTCTTATTTTTTGCCCCCAAGAGGGAAAATAACTATTTGTCAGACATTGTTGTGTATATTTTACATACCTTACATTATTTAATGTAGCTTTAATTTCTCAAGTTACCTTACAGATCAGTTATTGTTAGATCATTACCATATAGACTGACATTACATCTTAGTAAACCCAAAGCAGTTTTTCCCATAAATTTTGTACAAATATTTCTTTCTTACTTTAATTCAAAGATTTAATAGTCAGCTTGTAAGTTAAGAAAATTATTTATCTGAAAATATTATAAAAATAAGTCCAGGCCCTTGCAGGTGGCACAGCGGGTTAAAGCACAGCACAAAGAAGCTTAAGCCACTTCCTCATGAGTTCGATCCCCGCCTGCCCCAGAGGAGCCCAGAAGGTGCGGCAGACCTCTCCTCATCCTCCCGCTGTTCCCCTCAGCAGTGTACTTCGTCGATCTGTCTGTTCTGCACCCCACTCTGTCTCTGGTGAATCCTCTCACTCTCCGCATCTCTGGCCTGTACCCTAGTTCTGTACGAATAAATAAATCTTAAAAAAAAAAAAAGTCCAGATGATCATATACTGGGTCACCAGGTTTGTATTGGACTTGAGACCTACTTAAGAAGAACATATTCACATTTCTCAGTTTAATGCTCACTTAATTTGGGGCTACCTGGGCTAAATATTTAAGAATGTGGATACTATGATGTTTAAAGCACTTTTTCTTCACCCTACTCTTGAGACTCGTCTGTGTCACTGAATTTGTTTTACTATTAAAGGAATGCACATAGGTATACATCACGCTAGTTTTCTGTATTTACTGTATTTGTAACAAATCTGCAAGGTAAGATAATTATTCTAACTTAAATTAGAAAACACTGAGACTAAAAGAGATGAAATGTTATGCCACAGATGACTAAACTGGTAATGTAACAGGTGACTGAAGCCAAGAACTGTTACAGGAGGTGCTCTCTGGAGGGGGTCGCTGGTGAAGACAGAGAGCTTCAGGGAAAATGATGGAAGTATGGGATTTAGATGGGGCTACTGACAAGAAACATGAGTGACTGCAGAAGGGGCTGGAGAAAGGTTTTTTGGTTTTCAGGATTCAAGGTTTCAGTTTCTTCAGCTTTTGGGGGTCAATGGATTCCAGCCTCCACCACACTGATCTTGCAAAAGACCATTGAGGACTTCTGAAGTTGGAGAACTTCAGCAACTAACCTTGGAGAGGAAAAGTTTGGAGGCTTTGCAGATAGCTGAGCTACTGAAGAGGTTCCTGGTTTTGTTGCGGTGATAATGACGGAGAAATGGAGACCTGAAGCTGGTGGGCTCGCTTATCGTGTGAGTGAAACCACTTGTCAGATCTTTTGATGGCTGAAGCTGCTGTCCTGAGTCTCGCTTCTCTGGATGCTGTCCTGGAGCATTCTGCAGTTCTGTGAACATCTCCTGTCCTGTGTGCTGTTGTCTTCATGAGTTGGAACCTGGCCTAGAGACTGACTGCCATGTGCCCCAGGTCTGCTGAGATAGGAAGATGCCATCTTAGACACAAGGTCTATCATTCCTCAGTGGTGGGAAATAGCCATTGTGATGGTCTTTGTGCAGGGCTGAGCAGTACTGAACACCACTTTGGGTAAAGTAAATGCCCTTATTGTCCTCAGTAACTTGTTTTTCCTAGTTTTTTAAATAAATGCTCTTGTTCTCTAAGTCTGAGCAGTCTTGCAATTGTGCTTGTCGGTGAAGAACACGGACAGTAACTGATAAAATATTTGGACAGAGGGACCTTCTATCTTGTATCAGTAGAACTGTGTTTGAAGGATACTATATCCTCAGGTGTAAAAAGAACCAAGCTAGTTTTCTGGTATGTATTGTTTATAGATATTCTTGTGGAGCCCCTTACAGTTCCAGAAATTCTAGTCATCAGATAACCTGAACCTGGTCTTAGAAATATACTTATGGACTAGAACTACTACTGAGGCAACAATTTGACAAAAGAAATGATAGCGTTCTCTATTTAAATCTTTAATAAATACCGGATTTAGATGACTCAGAGCAATTAACTTTTGAAACAGAACTTTAATATAAAAATCTTAGCTCTTAAATTTTTATCTATTACTAATTCTCAAGGTTACCGGCTATTACACTGAACCATATGAAAGTATTGATTTTATGGGTGAAAGATGTTGATTTTCATAGAATCTAGTATAATTTTATCACCATGACTTTTATAGTAGAAGAAAGTCTTGAAACAAAGTATTTTCCAGTAATCATATGAAATATAGCTCTTGCTCTATTTAGTCAACCTGAATTTTATTTTTCTTTCAACCTTCATAACAATTATCAGAATCCACCATTGTCCTGCATTTTTTTTTTCTTACTAGTTTACTGTCTGTCTTCCCCACTGCAGAATTTTGTCTCATCAACTAGAATAGTAGTGGGAACACAGGAAATACACAATAAATATTTGCTGTAGTTGAAAAATTTGCCTAAAATGTTGAATTATTAGATATATTTTCTATTTGGAATGTTGCTATAAAACATACATTTACAATTCCCCATTGTCCCTTTGAAAAAGATAAATTAATTCATTTCATTAGTGATATTGTATTGCCTGTGGCATGAGTTGTCAGTGTGACTACAATAGACTAACGATTGGATAACGAGAGTTAATTTATCAAAGAACCAATTTTTGCTACTGAGTTGAAGTATAAATAATGGTATATAATAGTATTTGCATTATAAATACTGTTTTAAAGTTTGTTAGTTGGTCATAAAAATTTTCCCTAGGCTGAACAGCTTGTGGGTAAACATTGTATATACCACACATAAATTATCAAAATAAGATGTTGGTGGTGTTTTGTTAGGGAAAAATATATATATGTATACATATCGTTTTATACAAAATAACAATTGAAGAATCCCAATTTCTCAATAACAGTCAAATTTTAAAAAAATGATAGAATTAAAATAATTGTGAGGAGATAAAGTGTGTACCTATAAGGAAAAATTAAGTTTTACTAAACTGTTCATTCAGAAGATAAAATTAGATTTCTCACATAATAATAGAAGTATAGACTTTTAATAACTGTATCAAATACATTAGTCGGACAACTTTAGCTGCTGCTATTCAATCACATCAGCATTCTTGAAGTTGAAGTGCTAGATGATCTCTTGCAAGTCTAAGAGATTAAACTTTATGAAAATTCTAGATAAGTAATTACTTTTGGAGAAAATACAACTTGGCTACAAAATCTCTCCCATGTTTATTTTATTTATTTATTTATTTATTTATTTTTGCATTTTGTAAAAGCTAATATTGTGGCTACTTGAAAGTATTCACATACTACATCCTTGCCTTCATCCTCAGATCACAGAATTGCCAATCAAGTGATTACTCTGATGAGACTAATATTGTTAAATGTGCCACCCATCATATAACAGTTTAGTGAGCAGGCTGGGGGTGGAAAAGCATTCCTAGAACCTCTGCTTTTCTGGTAGTCTTCGCAAACAGCCAATCTTAATAAACAGTGATGGTTTGTTTTAGAACCAATAAACATTAAGATTTATTAATTACTGACTTAGCTAAAGATTTTATTTCTTCTGAAATAATAAGTATTTTGGTACTTCTGGAGTTCTGTGCATAATGTTTTAGCTATCTAAAATGCTCTTCTCTTAGATAACATGTTTCCTTCCAGAATTCTGTTCATATATATTTTTATATACAATTGAAAACATGTTTGAATATAATATTGAATTAAACATAAAAAATATATTTTATATATAACTGAAAAATTTTCTTTACTTTTCGGTCCTAACTACCCCAACAGGCATACACACACAGACACATACACAAACACACCCCTTTCTTCCTATTGCACATTTTATGTCCCCTTCTACATTTCCCCTGTAACACTTTACATGTGTATAACCATTAACTCCATAAGGAAAGACATGCATTTTATGTTTTATTACTGCTTCCTCATAATCTAGCAGAGTACCTGCTATGCAGTGGTTGCTTAATAAATATTGCTCAAAATTTGAATATTTAAACATATTTTACTTCTGTTCCTTTGTGTTTTGTTTATTCTTTCAACCAGTATTTACAGTAAATACAGATTACAGTTCCTTTGTAGGACTGACTTGTTTAGTTTCTAGATTTGACTTTACAGTGCAGTCTTACCAAACCCATCATTTGTTATCTCCTGACAATCATTCAGAATCTGCCATCTGACCCTGTCATACTAGAACTGACTTGTAAAAAAAAATTCATGGATGAAGCAAGTTTCTTTAATGTCAAAATTTTAGTTCAAGAAAATAAGATTTATTGCACATCTTTTAGTTTTAGAGTTACAAGCTTAAATATAAAAATGAAAGTCAGTTTTTGAGTCTCTGAGTCAAGTGGTGAGAAGAGAAATGGATAGAACAATGCAGTAAAATATAATGTCACAAAGATGGTGTTACAGGATTTGGCTTACACTCATTGCTTTATACTTACAGAAATATGAAGGTTCTTGATTTGTTTATTTGGTGATTCTTTAGAAAAAATATTTCTAACATTGAATATAGGAGTATCAGATTTTTATGTAAGTCCTTAAATATTTACATAGAATATTTCTCTGGAAATATTCCTCTAGTATGGATGTCTTTTTTTCTTAACATATTTATTATATTATCCTTCACTTTTGTACAATGTATGATTTCCCCATGAAATCCCCATCACAAATTCACCCATGCATTATCACCATAGTCCCTTGTGCTCTTCCCACTCCTGCCCTGATCCTGTTCCCCCTGTTCCCTGCACCTCCCTTACAGTATGTCTCTGAGCTATAGTTGCCTGATGACTGATTTTTTACTTTATTATGGTTACTTTTTTTTTCTAACCTGGTCCTTTACATTTCTTCTATAAGTGATACCACTAGATATTTTTCTTTTTATTTCTGGTTTACTTCACCGAGCATGACCCCTTCCAGGTCCATACACATTGCTGCAAAGAGCATGCATTTATCCTTTTTGAAGGCTGAGTGATATTCCATCATGTAAATATAGCACATCTTCTTGACCCAGGCCTTCCATTTTTTTTGTCATGTGGGTTGCTTCCATAGCTTACTTATTGTAAGTTGTGCTGTAATTACTGTAAAGGCTATTTTGAATGAACATTTTTGTGTCCTTTGGGTAGATCCTTAGGAGTGGAATTGCTGGCTCAAATGGCAGCTTCATTTTTAGTAAACTGAAGAAACTCCACACAGCTTTCCATAGTGGTTGGAACAGTTTGCATTCTCACTAGCAATGTGGAAGAGTTGTCTTTTCTCCATAGACTTGTCAACAATTGTTGCTGGTAGTTTTTATAATATGCGTCATTCTCACTGATAAAAGGTGGTATCTCTTTGTGGTTTTGATTTGCATTTCCTTGATTACAAGTGATGCTGAACATTTTTCTCAAATGTCTTTTAGCCATTTGCATTTCTTCTCTGGAAAAGTGTCTTTTAAGCACAAAAATCAACTAAAAATGGATTAAAGAGTTAAATATAAGACCTGGATATATAATATATATAGAAGAAAATATAGGCAAAACACTACGTGACAATCATACCAGTAACAGCTGTAAAAGCACATCACCTAAAGCAAAGGAAATGAAGGAAAAGATAAACAGCTGGGACTAAATCAAATTAAATAGTTCTGTACATCAAAAGAAACATGAGCCAAAACAAAAAGATGTCCCACTGAAAATTTTGCACCCAAAATTAATGATAAGGGACTGATCACAAAGATCTGCAGAGAGCTAACCAGGCTCAACAAAAATGGTTGTCATTTTTAAAATAAAGATTTTTTGTATTTATTTATGCATACAAGAACTGAGGTACAGGCCAATGGTTTGTGTGTGGTGTGTGGTGGGGGCAGTGGGTGAGAGGATTCACCAGAAATAGAGTGGGAAACAGAATAGGCAGATCTACTGAAATACACTGCTGAGGGGAGCAGTGGGTGAGACAGGAGAGGTCTGATGTGCCAAATGTGGGTTAGCTACCTGGCCTGGGATCAAACTCAGGCCACAGTGGTAAAAGCTGAGACTTAACCCCCTAAGCCACGTGGGAGGCCCTGGGTGTCTTTCTAAATATAATTTCAGGCTCTACTATTTATTTCATCAGAGATACTGATACAATACCTTAAGAAAAAAATAAATAAATAAAGCTTTCAAGGTATTTCAGATGCTATAGTACTGGAAAACAAACCCTTTATTTACAGCCACCAATATTCACTTGTTTGTGTTAGACCTTTTATTCCAATGATTTGAGACTTTTATTTTACCATTTCCTTACTAATTTAGGAAAATTTAATTCATTTTCATGAAAATCATTCAAATTTTGAAAATACTCTCACTATTTTTATTGGCAATAATTGATGGGGAGAATTCTAATGTTACCACAATTAAAATATAAATTATGATTTTAAAAAATAAGCAATGAGAAACAAATATATGTGATATATATATAAAACTTCTAAATAAGGATCTTCACTCTATTATTCTAAGTGAAGGATATAAATTCAAACTATTTAGGGACCTGTACCCCACACCTTGGTATCTGACATGTAAACAATCAACCTCTCTGAAATGCTCACACCCACTAGATTGGAGTTGTCAGTGTAAATCTTTGAAAATAGCCACCATTGTATTTTAGTCATTTATAACAGCATAAAGTATCCATGTGGGAATCTATACTTTTCCCAATAGGCACAATTTAGTTCTAATTGAGTAGTCTTCAATATCATCCCAGGTGGATTTGATGCTTTATTCATCAGTTTTATTTACTTATATTTGGTAATTCTTCATATATATTACACTTAATTAATTTGTTCTTAAAATATATTTAGCTTGAAGATACAATCTGATGTATGAAAGGAATCTCATCTTTGAAAGGATGAAATAAAGTTGATTTAATAATGCAAACTGAAAATAATCAGTCCCACTTACACATCTATAAATAACATTTGTAACATATTACACATATACAGAATTTCACTTAATTCTGAGACTTTTCCTATGAGTTACTTATTCATGTCATTTTTTTTTACAGACTTATGAGTAGTCAGAGTACTACATTTTTACAGTAGTAGTCAAATAGGCTGATCCAAGATCACAGAAAAAGTAGATGAAAACAGCCATCAAAAGGAGACACATCCTTCAAATTTCATCATCTTCATAAATCTTCCAAAGACACAGTGGCTTTGCTCTTTCTCAACTGTATTGGTATCCTCTATGTTGAATTTTTTTTTTTCATTTATATATTTACATTCCCAATGATCCTTCCAGCTGGCATTAGTGGATTTTAATGTATATATTACACAGTTGCAATGTATTTAATCTTTGGGATATAGTTTGCTTAATCACTATTCTATGTCTATTAATAACAAACATCATTTTTACATTATTCTTATTTTCAAAATACTGAAAAAAAACAAAGAACAAAAAAAATCAACATGAGAAAAACAATGCAAACAAATATGCATGGTCTCAAAAAAGGATGCAATGACATTCAAGTAATTACATTTCTCAGCACACTGTCAACAGCCATATTAGAGTTGTTGCTGACTGAGAGCACAGTTTGAGCTTCCCCCATTGCTCCTGAAAAAAACGTGCTTCTATGTAGCAAGCAGAAGTCAACTTGACAAGCATTTTTCTTTCTGGATTAGGAAAGGAGCAAGGTAGGTTCTTGTCAGTCTGAAACATGAATTCACATTTGGAAGATCATATGAGACAGCACAGTAGGGGAAAATGTATGTGCATGCCAGCCAGAACCCCCACCATGAAGGTCTCTCCCCCTTTCCGCCATATAACTGGTCTTTTTGATATGAGCTATTCTCACAGGCAGGAGATGGTATTTCATGGTAGTTTTGATTTGCATTTCCCTGATGATAAGTGATAATGAATATTTATAAATGTGCCTATTGATCATCTGGCTGTTTTACTTGAAGAAGTGTCTGTATAACTCTTCTGCCCATTGAGTTAGTTGGTTTTGTTGTTAAATTGCATGAGTTCGTTATATAGTTTGGATATCTATCCTTTTTCAGATGTGTTATGAGCATTTGTTCCATTCAGGAATGTGGATCTTTGCATAATTTTCCATCATTGTGCAGAAATGTTTTAGTTTGATGTATGCCATACTTGCAGTTGGAGACCACGAAGCCATCACTGAAGTCAATGTAACACGTATTTTGCCTATATTTTCTTCACCTTATTTTACAGTTTGGGATCTTAAATCCATGCCTCTACTCCATAGTGAATTGATTTTTGTGTTAAGGGTGAGATTATTATCTAACTTCATACTACAACAAATGACCATACAGTTTTCCCAGCCTAACTTGTTGAAGAGGCTTCACTTTTCCTAGTGTACACTCTTGACTCATCTCTCATATAGTAAATATGAGTTGATGTATGATTTTATTTCCTGGGTCTCAAATCTATTCCATTTGTTTTTGTACTTGTTTTTGTTCCAGTAACTTACAGTTTTACTGATAATAGATTTGAAGTATAGATTGAAGTCTGAGACTGTGATATTGCTACTTTTTTCTCTTTTTTGTCTATATTGCTTTGCTTACTTGGGGGTCTTGCTTGGTTCCATATGATTTTCAGTATTATTTCTGCTATTTCTTTGGATAATGACATTGGAGTCTTGATAGGGATGGCATTGAATCTTTATATTGACTTGGACAGAATAGTAATTTTAACAATGTTTTCCCAAACTAAGAGCAGGAAATATCTTTCCATTTACTTTTGTATTTCTTTTTACAATATATTTTAGACTTCATGTATATGTTCTTCAGCTCGTTTGGAAGTTTATTCCTAGGAATTTAATTTATTTTTTTCAGTTATAAATGAGATTATTTTATAGACTAATTTCTCTTCAAACTATTTGCTTACATGTAGAAATAAAATAGATTTTTGTAGATTAATTTTGTAATTTTTAATATACTGGTTTATTGTTTCAGTTAGTATTTTAGTGGAGTCTTTAGGACTTCCTATGTATATTATAATTTCATCTGCAAATAGTGAGAATTTTACTTCTCCCCAATTCAGACTCCTTCACTTTTCTGATTGCTCTATTTAGGACTTTTAACATTACATTACATAGTAGTGATGAAAATGGCCATTGTTGACTTGTACCAGATCATGGGAGAAATATTTTAATTTTTTCACCAGTAAGTGTGATGTTGGCTATGGGCTTATTCCAAATGACCTTCACTATGTTGAGGAATGTTCCATCCAGTTTTTGAGGGTTTTTAATCATAAACAGATGTTGAAATGTATCAAATGCTTTCTCATCATCTATTGATACAATCAAATGCTTTTTACTTGTCCTTTTGTTGACATTGACCTCCAGTGATTGATAATCAGATGTTGAGTCATCCTTATGCCCCTGAAATAAATCCTACTCTGTATGATGTATAATCCGTTTGATGAATTGTTGTGAGCATATTTGCAACTATGTTCATCAGAGAAATTGGTCTGCATTTTTTTTGTTGTTGTTGTCGTTGTTCCTGTTTTGTGCTGTCTTGTTGAAGTTTTAGTTTCAGAGTGCTGTTGGCCTTAAAGTGCATTTGGAAACTTTTCTTCTTTATATATTTTTGAAACAGTTTGAGAAGAGTATGTATTAGTTCATCTTTGAAAGCTTGGCAAAAATAATTAGTATAACCATATGGACATGGACAATAATTCTTTGAGCAAAATTTGGTTGCTGTTTGGACACTTTTGCTTGTGATTGGGCTGTTGAAGATATTTTCTTACTGGTCCACCCTTGGAGGCTTGTAAGAATTTATTATTTTATTATGAATTGTCCAAATTGTTGGCATAAAGTTGTTCATACTAATCTCTAGTATCTTCTATGCCTCTGAAATATCTGTTGTCATTTCTCCTTTTTCTGACTCTATTTATTAATTTTTTTCCTTTTTAAAAACTGATTTTAGCTGGACATTTATCCCTTTTGTTGGTTTTTTCAAAGGACCAGTTTTGGTTTAACTGGTGTTTTTGCATATCGTTTTTATTTCTATTTCACTTATGTCTGCTCTAATTTTTACTATTTCCTTCTACTGGTTTTTGGATTGATTTGTTCTTTTTATAGTAGTTTCAGTTGAGAGATAAGTATGTTGACTTAACATCCTTCTTTTTTTCTTGATATGGGTTTGTATTGCTTCTTCTCGTTACTGAGTTTTTATTGTGTACGATAGGTCATTATTTTTATTAATCTCCAAGTTTAGATTTTAATTCTTTGATTTTCTCATTTATCCAATGGCTGTTCATAAGTGCTTTGTTCAGTCTCAAAATTTTGGTGGTTGTTTTCCTGCTTCATTTTGTAGTTGATCTCTAGCTTGATACCACTGTGATCAGAGAAAATGTTTATATGACTTCAGTCTTCATTTTGTTACCCAGGATGTGGTTAACATACTTTTTATTACCATGTACATTTTAGAACTATTTGCTCTACTTTATGGGGTTCAGTGTCCAATAAATTGCCAAAAAGCTTGTATGTCCTAATTCCTTTTATTTAAGAGATTCATTTAGTTATGCCTACAGAACTGGGGTACAGGCCAGAGGTGCAGTGGTGGTGAGAGGCCTCACTAGAGACAGAGTTGAGAGCAGAACAGGCCTACTTATGAAGTGAACTGCTGGGGGGAGCATTAGGCAGGTCAGGAGAGCCCTGCTGTGCCATGTGGATCACTTCCGGGGCAGGCGGGGATCAAACTCATGCTGTAGTGGCTTAAGCTTCTTAGTGTTGCGCTTTACCTCACTGCACCACCAGGCAGGGCCCCTAATTCTTTTTTTAAGTTAATTGTTTTCTTTTTTATTTTCTCTCTGATTCATTTGTCCATTGGTGAAAGTGGGGCATTGAAGTCCTTTATGATTTTTGTGTTTCTGCTAATAACTGGTTTTAAATTTGATGATAATTATTTTATATATTTTGATGACTATTTGGTTTATGTATAAATAACTATGTGTCTTCCTGTTATACTGATCTCTTATCACTATATAGCATCCATTTCTGTTTCATATTAACTTTTTTACCTGGAAGTCTATTTTATCTGATGTAAGGGTGGTTTCATCTACTTTTTCCTGGGCCCATTTGTTTGTGTTTATTTTTCTGAGTTATGGTGAGTCTTCGAGAAAGAGCAGGAAGCTTTTTTTTTTTTCAATCCAATTGGTCACTCTATGCCTCCTTTGATGAATTCACTCTGTTCACATCTAGTATATATTGATATATCAGTAGTTGTTATTGTCATTTAGTTTCTAGCTTTCTGGCTGTAACCAGTTCCTTGCTTATTTTCATCTTTTCTTTTCTTTTCCTTTCTTTTTCTTCTTCTTCTTTTTTTTTTTTTCTTAAGTTTCCTATCACTGATTTATATAGGAGGGCACCTTTCAAAATTTGTGTTATGGGAGAGCTAGACTGATAACTCCATCAGTTTTTGTATGATAAGACTATTACTTCTCTGTCATCTATGAATTAGAGTCTTACAAGATATGGCATTCTTGTATGTCAGTTTTTTCTTGGAGTATTTTGAACACATCATTCTTTTTTCTCCTTGACCATAGGCAAGTGATTTTCTTTATATGTTATCTACTTTTACCCACTAGCCACCTTCAACAACCTTTCTTTGACATGAATTCTGATAGTTTCATAATTATAAATTATATACATATATGTACACATATACATATATACATATATATGTATATAGATTGATGTATATAGATACATATATAAATAGATAGATAGATAGATATAGTTATTTAAGCATATATAGATATAGATAACCATATATTCATATCATTCCTGACATCCCACTCTGGCTACTAGCAATCAGGAGGTCCTGTTTACAATTTCAGTTTTTTTGTGGTGACTTTAGTTCTTACTATAAGAAGCCCAAGAGAGTGATATGACTGCTTTTTCTCTTACCCTGGGATTAGACAGATTCCCTTGTTTGCATATTCTTTGTGAACATAGCCCAGAGGTTGTCTGTGTGTGAATTGTCAAGGGGAACTATGGGCCTGCCCCAGACTCTGTTAAACTGGTGGTCTAGAAATTCCCTGTGGAAAGATCTATGCACAAGTAAATCTGGCATTATTGCTCTTTCACAGCTAATGCCAAAATGGAGTCAAACCAGTGCCCATATTGTAGTTACTTTGTGAGAATAGGAAGAAGTTGTGAGCAGGTGGGAGGGAGAGTAGTGTGTTTGTCCCCAGTCTCTGAAAAGTCCATAGTCTAGAAGCTCCATGCACAAATATCTATGTGAGATTGCTGTGCTTTCTCCTACTCTAGCTCTCAACAGATTCCCTTACTGTGTGTGTGTACATGTGTGTGAGGGAGAGGAAAGCACATTATCTAGAAGCCCATTCCAGAAAAATTTATGTAAACAATATAACAGCCCTAATAAGCCAACAAGCAGAACAGATTTGCTATGACCTCATATAGCTTCCCAGTAAGTGTAGACTAGATTTCCTGCTTGTCCAGTCAGAGATGTGTCTTCCCTGGTTCCCCAGAAAAGTCACAGACAATCCTGGATACCCTGAGACAACACTAGAGATTCACTACATGGTTCTCTAGCTGCCAAACCAATTCTCTGATCACCTTCTGTTCTCTCCTTCCAGACAAATGAGAGGAGACTATGGGGGAAGGGCCAGTAGCACATTCAGTGAACAGATGTCAATCTTGACTTAAAGTTTCTCAGTCTTTCCTTCCCTTCCTGATGGTTTCTGGTTTCCTTGCTGAGACACTAATCCATTCTAGATGTATCAATAGTTTCTCCCTCAGGGAGAAATATTCTAGGCATTCCTGAGAGAAGACTCAGGGATCTGGAATTTCTAACATATCCCTTCCTGTCAATTAACTCTCAATTTGTTTTATATGTACAGGGGATTTCTTAAAAGAGTTGCCATGTGATTTCTTAAAAGAGTTTGCAGCTTAAAACAATTAGTTATAAAAACAACAGTGAGGTCAATGTTAGTCATGAAATGTAGAAAATAATTTACAATTTATGTCTATGAAACATGCCTTTTAATTGGAACTTCATCACATTTTACATAAATACAACTTAAGAGTTAAGCCAATAGATAAAACATAGAAGAATCAAACAGAGATTAAAGGGAAAAGGAGAAAAATTTAGCGAAGAGGATATTATTTTTTTTCCATCAAGGTTTTAGAGAAGTGAAGTTCTCTCCTGCTGTCATTACATGTGCAGAGAAATTGTCATTCAGTTATTCAGAGCTAGGAGGTATATATACATGCTCGGTTGAAAATTCCATATCAAACTTGATTGATATTGAAGTCTATGCTATACACTCATGCTGTATTATTTAATTTGAAGATTTTATTATTTTTGTGATTGTCTCACTATCTCAACTTTTTAGAGGAGATTTCAAAAGGACACCAGTGGCAGACACCCATATGTTGACATTATTTGATACCACTGGACACACATTGGGTGGTAGGTACTACCAATTACCTGGATCGTAAATTGATACCACCTGCTCCCAAGTAATGAAGGCAGTGATAGGGAAATGAGCAGTTAGCACAATTAAGAAACTCTAATTCCCTAATTCAGTTACTAGATTCCCCAAATACAATTTGATACAACATAAAAGCAAGCTGTAATTAGATTTGCCTCTTATTTTTGTTTGTTAGTTGTAATATGTATTTATGTCTCATAAAAATGTGAAAAAACATTTTAAAGTAGGTCAGCAATGATATGAACTGTTTGTGGTGGAAGCAGTAAAACCATGTTAAAAATAATGTAAAATCACCTGTAAAAAACTAGACTTTAAATTAACTGGGCATGTTAACATGTGTTATGGTTTAGTGGTCTTGTGATTTCTGAATTATGCCACTGTACATAAATAGAGCATTGTTTGATTGAACTTGCTAAGTGAACTGGCACTAAACCAAATCTGTCATCTAGAGGAGAGGATAGCAATTCCAATTTCATACAAGTAAGCTACTATTAAAATAAGGAAAAACAAATGTGGCACAGTGTGCTAGTTTGACCAAGTTAAAAATGTTACAAGTATTTTATACCTGTATTGTAGGACTGCTTACTAATGGGAGAAACTTAAATGTAAAAGAGTGCCAGATTGTCTTTGATATAAACTGGCAATGACAATGTAAAGGGGTTAAAATTTATGACTCCTATAGACTATAAAATTATGTTTCTTAGGTTATTATTTAAGCTGATATTATGGAAAAATCTATACAATGTGATCACTTTCTTAAAATAGAACATAAAATATATACACAATCAGCTAGGAAATGGAGTTCAGCAATTTATCAGACCTTGTAATATATGTTGGCAATTATTTCAATAAACATATGCCTCTTTTCTCTTGAAGAGAATGTCATTAATGCCCTGGGTCATACTATGGAACATGACCACACAAATAAAAACCTTAAAATTATTCCATATTTCAGTCAATACTACACAATGCTCTTTATTGGAGGAATGGGAATAAATACCGAGTAAAAATAATATCGGGAATGATATTTATGAACAAACACCTTATTTAATAGACAAAGATAGAAAATTTTCCTTTGGGAAAAATAAAATATAACATAACCCTACTTATATATCTGGGGGAAAAAGAATGGTTTCTAAAGGGAATCATACAACCCTCTCATCTCAGTACTCATTAGCAATTAAGAAATACGGGAAATATGGGGCTAACATGAAGGCAAAAATTCCTAGTGGTATTGTAGATCATTAGGCAAAGGGAAGTTTATAGTGATATTTTGATTTTGAAGTCAGCATATGACTTCAAGTGTGATTCGTTGATGGATTTTTCTTTTTGGAGATACATATGTATGGATACTTGCAATGTGAATCCAGAAGTACTGATGAGTTCCTGCAAAAGATTATCAGCAACATTATATTTGAGTCACTCCATTCTCATCCATCACAGTCAACTTATGAGTCTGTTGACTATTAACAACATGCATTTCTGGAGATAAATCCCAAAGAATAACTCTACTACAGCTGGTTCCAGGTTTTATTGCAAATCAGGAAAGACATTTTAAAGGAGGTGTAGTCATATGGAATCTTTTCAATTACTACATATGTGGCTGACTATCTCTCCCCCCCCAAAAAAAATGAGTTGGTCTATCTACAAGAGTCCTTTTGAAAAATATTTAAGTATTTTTGATAGTAGCAAGTGGGATTTTCATATGCCTTATGTTTAGGCAGAAATTAAATAGAAAATGGTGTTGTATAGGGTTAGGTATGCAAAAAATTGAGATCATGTGGTAGGGAGAATTCCAAGATAGTCTGCACAAGCCCTTCCCTTTAATGCACATGCTCTGTATAATATTCTTATCAGTTGTGGAGGTCCCATGAGAAACAAGGGATATTACCTTCAAGACAATTATATGGCAAAAGCAAAGTGACTGTAAGTGTGATTAAGTCCTTCAGCAGTTGTTTTTAATTAGTTAAAAGAGATATTATCCTGTATGGAATTGAAATGGGCTGAAACCTCTCAAGGAAGATCTAAAGATGGGTGATAAGATGCAGCAGACAACATTGCCTTGGTGTTGAGAGGGTCGCAGGAAATGAGCCTTAGTTTTCACAGATATAAAGAAATGAATTCTATAAACTAGTGAACTTCAAGCAAACACCTTTATGATAAATATATTGTAAGATCATGAGTAAAACAACTAAACCTCGATCAAACTTCAGACCCACAGGAACAGTTACAGAATAGTTAGTGAATGTATTTTAAAGTACAAGTTTGAAGCTCAAATTTACTGGCTACACATCCAATACAGACAATTTACCATTTTGAAAAAGGATTTAGTTGTTCTTAATGCCAGAAAAGTGAAGTTCATTTTCTCATCTCTGTGTTTTAAAGAAAAAGAGAAATGTTGGATAACTCCCTTTATGCAATAACCTAGTAAATTTCTCCTTGCTCTCTGGTCTATGCATCAAGAAATCTGGATTCTTTTAACTTTTATATATAATCTTTTAACCTCTACATTCATTTGACATTTCTGTAAAATATATTTTTAGTACTTATGATGTTTCCTTCTGAACCCACTTCAGTTATTTCATCCAGCCTGTGTAGATTTAAATGGATTCAAGATTCTATAAGAAACTTAGCACCCATAATAGAATATAGGTACTAGTCTTGACCTTACAAATTTTAGCTAGATCTTTTTTTCAAAACCAATAGAAAAGCCAGACAAGTATTGTCCAGAAACATGTTGTTTTATGGTTTGCTTCATTTTTTTTTAATTGGGTTAAAAAAATAAACTGCCATTTTAATACTGTGAATATTATCCACATTCTTGTACCACAAATCTACAACATATTTTCATCGTGCAAAACTGAATTTCTATATCCATTAAACAAATCTCCACATTTTCTTATTCCAGTCTCTGGCAATCACCAATCCAATTTATGTCCACATTCTGAATACATCATATAAATGGTACAAATACAAATATAGTATATGTGTCTTTTTAAAAATATTTATTTATTTATGCATGCAGAACTTGGGTACAAGCCAGAGGTGCTGGGGTGGTGAGAGGCTTCACCAGAGACAGAGTGGGGAGTGGAACAGGCAGATCCATGAAGTTCAATGCCGAGGGGAGCAGTGGGCAAGTAAGGAGAAGTCTGCAGCCCCATGTGGATCACTTCCTGGGCGAGGATCAAACTCATGCTGAAGTGGCTTTAGCTTCTTAGTGTTGTGATTCAATCCACTGCACCACCAGGGAGGGTTCATCTGTATGTTATTTTATGATAGGCTTATTTTGCTTAGCAAATCCCCAAATTTCATTTACATATTAGGGTTCTACAGAAAAACAGATCTTTCTTTCTATCTGTCTGTCTATCATCTTCTATCGATAACAAATATTTGTATTTAAAATATAATATAGAGAGAGACAGAAAGATAGATTTTAAAGAATTAATTCAAGAGGTTGTGAAACCTAACGAGTTCAAAATCTGTAAGAATAGCTGGTAGGCTAAAGACAGAAAAAGTCAGTGGTATAGGCTAAATACAATTATAAATGTGTCCAGATGATGGATCAGGAAGAGACTGTATTGCACTTGCAGTCCAAATACAGTCTACTACTAGAATTTTCATATTTTTGTTAAAGTTGAATAAAATTCCATTTTAGGTATATACTACATTCTGTTCATTCATCTGTTGGAGTGCTTCTTCCTCTTGACTATTATAAATAGTGATGTTATGTGTATGAGTATGCCAATATCTCTTCAAAATCATGGATGTTTTCTTTTGCAAATATATCTATAAGTAGAATTCCTAAATCTTAAACAGGAACCATCATTAGTGTTTCATAATGGATACACCATGTTATGTTCCCACCAATAATGCACCAGGGATACCTTACCAACATTTTATTTTCTGAATTTCTTTATAGTAACCCTCTTAACAGATGTGAGCTGATGTGTCTCTGTGACTTTGATTTGCATCTTCTTAATGATTGGTGGTGGTGAATATATTTTCTCAAGCTTGTTGATCATGTGTGTATCCTCTTTGGAAAAGAGGATACACACATGATCCATTTTTAAAAGTTGAATTATGTATTCCTATTTTATTGCTGAGTTGTAGCAGAGATTTTTTTGGGAGGGTTATTTTCTGGATATTAATTCTTCATTACATATGTGATTTGGACATATTTTTCCTATTCTCTAGTTTTTTTTTTTTTCACAGGAGTTTGATGTACAGGAGTTTGTATATTTGATGTAGTCTTATTTGTCTATTTTTTCGGTTGTTGCCGGTGATTTTGGTGTCATATTAAAAATAATCTTTTAAATATAATGAAAATATGAATAAATAATCCATAATGAAGAATTTTATCTTTCCTCCTCCCCAGAAGTGTACCAAGTATTAGGTCTTAAATTTAATTTTTTGATTCATTTTGAGTAAATTTTTATATATGGAGGAAGATAAGTGCCCAATTCCATTATTTTGCATGGGCATCCAGTCTTCCTAATACTGTTTGTTGCAGAGACTGACATTTCTCTCATTGAATGATTATGGCAATCTTGTGACAATCACTTAACCTTATGTGCAAGATTTATTTCTGAGCTATATATTCTCCTTTGGCCTGTATAGCTGTAAGTATGCCAGTATCACACTGCCTGATTTCCTTGAGTTCCATAATACATTTTGAAATAAGGAAGCTTGAGTTGTTCTTTTTCAAGATTGTTTTGCTTACTTGAGATCTCTTGATACTCCATGTGAATTCAGGGTGGAATTTTCTACTTCTTAAAATAAATCTTTGAGATTATTATAGGGATTGTATTACATTTGTAAATAACTTCTTTCATCTTTCACTTGCTAAGTTGATTTTCTAAACAAATTATTTAAATTTCAAAGTGTAGTAACATCATAAGTAATATTTTTATCAACTAACAAGTTGTTAGAAGTAAAAATGCTTACATACTTACATAGATCTACTGAATTAGAAACATAGAATGTAGACTGCAGCAATCTGTTGAGTAAACGCTGCAAACTAAGTCTATGGACAGCAAGTTGCCTGCATATTAGGATCATGTAAGGAACATTAAAAACTACTGATGATGGAGAAGTACTCACACTCTGTAATTCTGTCTTCATAGAATGGGGTGCAATGTGGGTTTTAGGAGTTGTAAAAGTTCCCCAGGTAATTCTAATATGCAGCTAAAAATGAAAACCAATGGTCCATGTTTGCTGGGCTCAAACATTTACATCTAATTAAAAACGGTGGTTTCTAAACATGGCTGCTCATTGATATCAGTTGGGGAGCTTCACAAACTGATCTTGTGGAGAGTCCCCATAAGCTGTGATTTCATTGATCCAGAATGTGATCTAGAATAAAAAAAAAAAATCAAATGCCTTTTATTTGCTAAAAAGTTTGTGAAGCACCAAATCATTTCCTAATTGTGAAGATAACTCACTGGTTCCAAAGACTAAATTGCTTGGTCTAACGAAGGCCAATATAAATTCATGGCCTATATAAAGATCAATTCATATGCATACATGTACATGAATATATATGCATTATGCATATATGTATATAATATTAGTCTATCTATTCATATAAATTAGTATGTATGAATAAATGTAAATTAGTGTACACACACATGAATTAAGATTTAATTGCCTTCTAAAATCCTACACAAAATGGTGATTTGTGAAAAAATAAAAGGATGATTTGGCACCTTCTTGTACCAGAGCAAAGTACAGGAAACATTATTTCTCAAACTTCATAGCACATTATGATCTCATGGAGATTTTTATAACCTGTAAATCCTAGGTTGTACCTCAAACCAATTAAATTAGAACTTGTAGGTGTACCAGAGGTATCTACATTATTTAAATTAAATCAGAACTTAGCGGAGCAATTGAGGGTTCAAAAGGTTGGAAAGGGCATTTACGTTTGAAAACCGTAGGTAGCATTAATTGAAGTGTGGAGATGTATTCTTTCCAGCTAGCTTACATTAAAAACTACTACATGGGAAGTTGTAGCCTACATTGTGTGCTGAAGGACAAAGTCCTCAGTGGGGGTAGTGATACTGTCATTAATATGAGACTTTTACTATAGAAGGGTACCCAGTATATTTTTGGTTTTCCTTGCAAACTGTTTAGTAATTGGTGGGCTGATTCTTAATGTATAAGTAATGCAGTGATTTTTGCATTTATTACTATTGTTAATAAAATAATTCTGCTTAATTCAAATTGTTATACTAATACAGAGTCATAGTAGCTTATGCTAGCATAGAGGTATTAAATAGCAGTGATTTTGTCTCTTAGGGTGTATTTGATGTCTGGAGACATTGCAATTGCCACATGTATGATGGAAGTGAAGAAGTCTTCCACTGGTATCTATTGGGTGAAGACCAGTTATGTTTCTTAACATGTAATTAACAAAGCTCTTACCCCCCCAAAAAAAATGTACAGCATAAAATATCAGTAAGCTGAGGTTGAGAAACTGTTTTTATGGAAATTGATAGGCTTAATTTTTTTGGGGGGTGGGGGGAATGCAGATTAAAGTTAAGAAATCCTGTGCAAATAATTTACTGGTGGGAAATTCCAGAAAATGTCTGGAATTTCTTAATAAAGCCAAATACGCTAAATTCCAGAATGATACTTAGGAAAATCAGTCATGTAGATTCGAACTGATAAGTAATATCACGTCTATTTAAAGTTTGTTCTTGTGTTTCTAATATGAATGTGAACTTATAACAAATATATTTGAATAACAGAGACCCATCTTTGTGTAACTATATTTAAACTAGGTAACAACTCACATAGAAAATGTCTTACTTCAGTGCTGTGCTTTTATTTTCTTAACATGGGATGACATTCTTTAAACTCTTCTCTTTTTTCTAATTGAGGTAATACTGGTTTATAATATTATATATAATGTAAAGGTACAGGATGACTCTATACCACACTCTACCCACAATTGATATACCCATAGTCCTCTACCATAGTCCAGTGTGCTCCTAACCCACTTTGCTCTCCTCCCTTTTCCTCTGGTAAACTCAGTTCCAAGTAGGTTTTCTAGTGTTTGCTATTGACAACATTATTTGACCCTTTGTTTTGTTTCTCCATAGTCCACTTTGAAGTGATACCATCCAGTGTATATCTTTCTGCTTCTGACTTATTTTACTTAGCATAAGACCATAAAGTGCCCAGTGGCCATCTATGTGTCTTCTTTGCAGAAGTACCTACTCATCTATTCTGCCCATTTATGATTGGGTTATTTTATTGAATTGCTTATTTGTACAACTTTAATATCAGCTTCTTATTGGATGTATAATGTGCAAATATTTTCCCAATTAAACAGGGTGTTATTTTATTTTAATGATAGTGTTTTTTTTTTTTCTTTGCAAAAGCTTTTAATTTAGATGTAGTCCCAATCACATCCTTCTCAATAATTTGAACTCTCATTTTGGTACAAATCATGAATTGTTTTTATTACAAAAAATCTAACCAAAAGTATTAGCAAGAACTCTTACATGAAATTTCAAAAGATAGAAACCTTACTTAGAACTAACAAGTATCTAAAAACCACTAATACTGAGGGAGTAGGAGAATATAAATGGGGACTTGTGAAGAAAATGTAAAAGCAAGATGCTTTAAATTTAAGATAAATTATAGTAAGTATGCAATCTTTTTTTTTTTTTTAAAGACTCATTTATTTATTCATACAGAACTGTGGTACAGGCCAGAGATGCAGAGGGTGAGAGGATTCACCAGAGACAGAGTGGGTTGCAGAACAGACCGACTGACTAAGTACACTGCTGAGGGGAGCAGCGGGCGGGTCAGGAGAGGTCTGCCTCGCCATGTGGGTTTCCTCCGGGGCAGGCGGGGATCTAACTCATGCAGAAGTGGCTTTAGCTTCTTAGTGCTGTGTTTTAACCTGCTGCGCCACCAGGGAGGGCCCAGTAAGTATGCAATTTTATATATAAATGACAAAGTAATCTTAGAATACCCCAATATCAAAGTAATTATGACAAAATGGAGGCATGACCCTCCCAGAGGTCAAACTGCACTATAAAAGTATAGTGATCAAATAGTATAGTTTGAATACAGTTTAAAGTTAGATTTTAAAATTGTTATCCCTGTACTCATCTTTTTTTTAAATCTAGATTAATCAGCTGTTTCGTTCAGATAAGGTTCATATTTAACAACAATTGTATAGGTTTACTCCTCTTCATGGTTATGTTACCAGTCCACAACCAAAGCATCAACAATTCTCCACCATAGTCCTTTAAACCTCCTCTTCCCTTTATTTCCTATCCCCAAAATACCCTTTTATTTTCAGTTCTGGCAGTTTATTTCTGAAGTTTGTTTTAGTTTGTTTACACCTTTCTTGGTTTCTTTTCTCAAATTGTATGTGAAATCTAAAG